>NC_083110.1:66477867-66740367 GCF_949774975.1 Lagenorhynchus albirostris
GCTCCTTACAAGAGCCGTCACTGAAGCCCCTGCCAGAAGGCTCACAATAGACACCGTGTACAGTGCGAAAGGAACACGGTGCTCCTCGGAGGCTGAGGGGGTGAGGGAGGGGGCAGCCTTGGGCACACTCATGGGCAGCCAGAGAAGATGGTGGGCCCACCCCCAAATCCTCAGCTCCCTGCTCTCCTCCCAGCCTGCTTGTGCATGGAATTTCACCACCAGAGATGACCGCCCCAGGGGGGTTAGTCATCCAGGATGGACGTGTAGGAACCTGGGGGAGAAAGACACAGAGAGCCTCTTATCTGGCCCCTCCCACCCCAGCATCCCTGGGAAGGGGTTAGGGATTTTCATCTGATAGAAAAGATCCCAGGGGAGTGAGGATACTGGGCTCCAGCTGGGGAGTAGGAAGGAGGTGCTGGAGAAAAGGGATTCTAGGAGACAGAATCGGCCAATTCTTCCTCCTACCCTCCTGAGTTTGGGCCCAGCCTCTCTCCAGCAGTGGAGGCCGCTGGGTAGAAGAGCACTGGACAGGGAGTCAGGAGGCTCCCGTTTGACATGGCTCTATCCTGCTGTGGGTCAAGGAATCATAAAACACCAGCGAGCAGCGACTCAGTCTTAGGAATCATTCAGTTCTTCAAAGAGGGCTTTCTTGACTAGCTTTCCACCCCCATCCAGATCAGGTCCTTGGTTCTTTTTCTCATCACAGATGGGGATGACCTATTTATTTGTGTGATATTTTTACTGCCTATCACCTCCCACTCCATTTACCTGTAACCTCCAGGAGAGCAGGGAGCTTTCTCTGCCTTATTCTCCACTATATCCCAACACCTCGAGCACAGTAGGCACACACCGCTATTAATGAAAGCAGAATCTCTATTCGCAAAGTAACCCCATGAGAGAAGTATTATACCTATTTTACAGATGAGGAACTTGGGGCTTAGACAATTTAAATAACAAGTTGAAAAAGCAAACTCCAGCAATGGATCTGAATGACCCTTCCCCCATGCTGCACTACTCTTCTAACCAAGATTAGCAGACTAGGGAGATTCCCTTAACCTGCGGGCCTTGGCTTAGCTTTTGGGGGCTGTGATGTTCTAGAACCAGATGCCCAAGACATCTGGGAGAGAGGAGGAACAGGAGAGGGATGGCTCTAGAACAGAGGACAGCTCAGAGCTGTGTCCCCGGGCAGGTGCCCGGTCTTACCAAGCCTGGTGCTCGATCAGGGTCCAGGAAGCATAACCCTGTGTCCTGGGCTTCTCCTCTACCTCTTGATATTTCTCTTGAAATTATGAGGGGGAAGCAGGATTCACTGTGATGAACTTCTCAGACCAATTACTCTGAAGAGTCTCAAGAAATACCATAGGACCTCAGTAGAGAAAACTCCCTGGGAACCACGAAGCAGTCAGCAAGAAGAACGATCTTCCATCCTGTGGAGCAGTTTTGAGACCAAGCCTTGATAGCGTCCTGCCGCAGCTAACAAAGCAGGGACAATCCGTATACAAACACTCAAGAGTTAAGACAACACAGATGGAAACATTTGGAGATTAAGACAGCCACCAAGACTAGAGAAAGGAAACGCAGTTGGCATGGCTATCTCTTAACCTAAAATGCATAGGGAAAAATCAGTTTTAAGCATAGCCATTCAGCATAAAAGTATTCTTTTCCAGTTAATGCCAAAGTAAAATCATTTTTCTTCTTTTTGTATCATATCCTCCCCTCCTCAAGCACCAGCTAAACCTAACAATTAGAGAGGACGGAATCCATACTGTCATCTCCCTTTCACCTTCGTTCCAAGTGACTAAGTCCCTGCTGGCACTGCAAGGAGCCCAGCTTCCATCCGTAGCAAGCACGTCCTTTGACGTCAAGCTCTGTCTGCCCACCGCAAGCTCAAGAAACACCACCGAGGTGGGACTATAATGAGGATGAGAATGGACAGGTCACATCAGGTGCAGATCCCAGACAACGTGGGAGACAAATTCTCCTAAACAAGGAGCTTGGTCCCACTCTTCCTTCTCTGATGCCAACATCACGAGGATTGGTACCACCAAGTAGGGCTTTGAGGATCAGATGTGACAACGTTTCAAGCTGAAGCAACTGGATTTCTCATAAAGTGTGCAGAACCCTCTCAGGACTTTGGGGTTCTGAGCCAGCAGGAAGGATGACAAGGAGGCCAAGGGGGCAGCTAGACCTGGGGAAGGATTTCATGGGGGCAAAACACGCAGACCTGAACGATACCTCACGATCGCGCTTACAGCTCTCTCCAGCTGCAGACAGCTCATTCCTTGGCTCTGCCGTTCTGTAGAATTCCAAGATTCTGAGTTCTCTTTCCTTCCACTTCCTTCCTCCACTTTCTCTGCCTTTCCTGCTTTCCATTTTACTGCCCCAGCCCTTTCCCCACCCCCATTTCTAATGTCTTGACATCCTAAGAAATTAGACCAACAGCCCCAGAAAAAAAAAATTTTTTAATACCTGTATCCTTGACTTTGTGCTGTTTGAGGAATTATTTCCAACCAGTTGATTAGCAAAACTGATGGAGACTCTGGAGAAAACAGCCCCAGCCTGAGTGTGGGGCTGAATGAAAATCTCTTCGGGGTGCTTGTTTGTATGGGCAAAGACTGAAGGACTTTGGGTGCTCGGTAGTAACCTCAGAAAAAGTCCCCAGGCAGCAGCAACTCTCCCAGCACAGTTTCGAAACACCACAGGAGGAGGAAGCCCTCTTTAATCAAATAATAACCAGTCAGAGATAAGGCCTTCTAGGCCGAGCTCAGCCAGCCAATCACACGCTTCCTCCTGACCCGCAAAGGCAAACAGACCCAGGGCTGAGTCTGAGTTTCAGGGCTTGTTATAATTTAATGATGCTGCCACTGGTGTCTTCTTGGCTTTGCCTGGCGGGACTTTCTGACTGGGAAGTGAAGCCCCAAGCTCAGGAACCTCGTTGTCAGTGGAAGCACCTGGCCCAGGGGCTGCAGCTGAGGACCCTGAGCGATCACGTGGTGCTCAGCTCCCTGCACAGATGCTTCCACATCACCAAGAGGACCCTTGCTGCTGCTGGGAAGCAGGCTTGGGTCAGCAGGGGTGAGCATATTTGACACCAGCTGTGCAACTCATTGACTGTGACCCTGAAGAGGTGGTGGAGACCCCAGTGACTCGCCCTCACATGTTGGAGACGCTTCTCATGCATTTCCTAGGGGTCCTTGATTAGCAGTGACTTCCAGCTTTTCTTTATTCTTCAGCCTTCCCAATCACCCTCCCCTTCCAATGCTATCAGTGCTCTATTAGGCCACAGAGGTATCATAAAGAGGGTGGGTTCTGGAAGCTTAGCAGGCCTGGGAGTGAATAATGGCCCTCCATCTCTCCAGCCCTGAACACGGCTCTTAGCCCCTCCCTCGTTGCTGCAAGGATTAAATGAGAGAACTCTGCCACTTCCTGTGAGGTTGTTATGGGCCCTGAGGGGTGTAAACAAGCCCTTAAGAGGTATTGATATATTAGAGGTCAATATCTAAAGGAACTTAAGGAGAACTGCTTTGTTAGGTGAATAGCACTAAGCATCGGCAGAATCCATTTTAGGGCATTTCATCACCCCCGCCTGTTAGCAGTCATTCCCCCTCCCCATACCCCAACCTCCCCATCAGCCATTCACTCAACAATATTTATGTGGCGTCTCTCACTGGGGGAGCACCAAGGTGAGTTCCCCACCCTCACGAAACAATGTTACAGCACAGGAGGCAGGAGTTTTATTAGAGTCCTCAGTGCATGGAGGCAGGACAGTGAAGGGGGCTTTGTCACGGGGGATTTGGTCCCGTCCAAAGGGGACAAGGGAGAAACCAGCAACGGCGCGCGGGAAATGGACTCAAGTCGGGGGGCCAAGTGTAGCCAAACTTTCCCCAAGGGAACTCCCTACGGGTATCAGACCAGGGGATAAAAGAGGAAAAGCAGAGTTGTGTCGCCACTTCTTTTAAAAAAATATGTAACAGCCTCATGAAGATTAATTCCCATACCATACAATTCTCCCATTGAAAGTACACCACTCAGTGATTGCTAGTGTATTCACACAGCTGTACAGAATGAATTCCAGAACATTTCATCACCCCACAAAGAAACTCCTTCTCATTAGCAGTCATTCCGCATCCCCTGCCCTCCATTCCCACCTCTGCCAGCTCTTGGCAACCACCAATCTACTTTGTCTCCCACGACTTGCCTATTCTGAACATTTCACATAAATGGAATCATACACTATTTGACTTTTGTGACTGGCTTCTTTCACTTGCCATAATGTTTTCAAGGTTCACTTCATTGCTTTTTATTGCTGAATAATATTCCAGTGTAAGAATATACAACAATTTGTTTTTCCATTCATCCACTGATGGACATTTGGATGGTTTCCACTTTTTTGCTGTTACAAATAATGCTGCTATGGACATTCTCCACTCCCTTTTATCCACAAATTCACAATCTCATAGCAGGGAAATAAGAAGGAAACAAAGCAGGTGAGAGAAGTAGCTTTTGAAGGACATCTCTCTAGCCAGAAGAGAGAATATCACAACAGTAGCTGCGCGTGATATTTGCACAAATTTTCACAGCACATAAAGCACGGTCATACATTCCCTCTCGTGTAATCCTCCCCTCAAGCCTAGGGATGAGGGAGGTATTATTTTTATTGCCATTTTAAAGATAAGATCATAAAGAATAAGAAAGTTTGGGTGACTGGCCAGAAGTCACCCAGCCAAGAACTGAGCCAGAATTAAGTTCTGCGTTCTTTGTACTGCAGCTCTTCACACACAAAACGGCTTTATTCTTCTCTTACATACTCAGACTTGGCTTCCAGGAAGCGTAGTCCAAGGGAAAAAAAAGAAGAAGAAGAAAGAAAGAAAAAGAGATTTGACATTATTTATGGAGAAAGTGGCAATTAGGCCAACAAATAGTTGTTACTGTCTGAATTTTAAAAATTTGTACTTAAGGCTCAGAAAGATTAAATATCTTATAAGGCGCAGAGCTAGTGAGCCAGTCATTGCTGATTTAAAGGCAGCTAGGTGATCCCCAAACACAGGCTAGATCACCTTGCTTTCTTCCTAACATCTAACCAAGAGCAGTAACATGGCTGTTCAGATGGAAGGAAGGGTAGCTTTGGAGGGGGCACTGCAGATGAGGGTGGGCCTGGGTGAAGAAGATGCCGTCCACAGCATGGGGTGTGGAAGGGGATAAGGGAACATGCGAGTCTGAAGATGCAGAGACAGCTATGAAGACAAGAGCAGGAGGAAAGAAACAGAGAACGTGGGGAGAGTCCAGCTGAAAGGCTGGCCAAGTCCCCAGGTTGTCCCGTGGCCAGGAATGTTTCATCGAAACCCTTACGGTCACTTGACAAACAATATGAACAGATGTTCTGAGTGGAATGGTGTAGGAAAGATATCAACCAGAGACAGAGCTAGAGAATCCATCCAGCTTCTTATCACCTGTCCAGACCCAACCAAAGAGCACAGTCCTGTACCACGGGAGAGGGATCCTCCCAGAAGCAGGAGGACAAAGATCTCCATGGGGGGAGATGAGGCCAAGCAGGCCAGGTGAGCACAGGAGATGGGAACAGACACAGCTCACCTCCCAGGTGGAGATTCCAGGGCAAAGTACTTCTTACCTGGGAGTAG
This sequence comes from Lagenorhynchus albirostris, assembly GCF_949774975.1. Classification (NCBI taxonomy): domain Eukaryota; kingdom Metazoa; phylum Chordata; class Mammalia; order Artiodactyla; family Delphinidae; genus Lagenorhynchus; species Lagenorhynchus albirostris. The sequence goes on from NC_083110.1 coordinate 66,483,507, forward strand.
GGATCACAGCGTGAACAGCAGGAGTGTGGGCATGCCAGAGGTCTAGAACCAGCCAGGCGTCTCATGGCTCTTGATTCATTGCACCAAGACCATGCCAACTTTATTGGGTTTCCTTGGGTCTGTTACTTGTAGAATTCAGTACACAGCAGGCAAAACACTGTCAGAAAAATTCAGTTAGAAAATCTCTCTAAGGTTAGGCCATCTATAAGATCTGAGCCATCTATAAGATCCACTTCTGGAAAATGAAAGGCTCTCTTTAGATCTCCTCCTGCATCAGAGCACCAGGGATTGGGCACCAGGATACAGAACGAGGCAAGCACTTATCAGTACGTTCATCTTAGTGGAAAAAAATACAATATTTTTTGGCACCTACCAGATAGGTGACCAGGTCCCGGACAGTTGCCTTCCCTGTCACATTTTCTCTTCACAAAAACCTGTAGGGTAGGAATACTTATACCCATTTCACGGGATGAAAGAGTAGAACTCAGAGAGGTTAACCAGCTCACTTGAGGTCACACAGTTAATATGTGGCAGAGCAGGAACTTGAGGCTAAGATCATCTGACTCCAAAGCCCATGACCTTTCTGTTATTTCACGTTACCACTTTCTTCTTAGATTCATTTTTTTCTGTTTCTGACAAGCTGCCACTTATTCCCATTCTTCCTTCAGTGATTTTTCTAGCACTCCCAAAATCATTTGTGTGCATGTGTGCATATATAACATGTATGCATCTAGGTTCGTGCTCCTACATATCTGTGAGAATACATATCTGTTTACATATATTCACATGTAAGCCTCCTTGCTTTTATGTACGTGTGTTCTGTTGCCTTCAGAGAAGGGTACAAGTGCCGTTGCTTTTAACTTCCTTGAGGCTGTCTGTCCTGAGATGGTTGATGGCATCGATTGTGTGTCAGCTACTGAGCAGAGAATTTGGCTCCTGTGACCAAGGTTATTTCCCTACTGCAGGCATCTTCTGAGGACCTGGTCCTGGAAGGGGGCTTTCCTAAGTGTCCCTGAACGGGACGCTCAGGCTTAAGAGTCTCAAAAATAGAATTTTCAACAAGAGGAGATCAGAGAATTATGGCCCAAACCTAGAACCAGCAAAAGGCAAATGCTGGTCCACTTTGGAATGGTTCTACCTGCTTTCCAAAGTCCTCTCATATTTATTTTCATCGTGACAAACCTTTCAGAGCCAGCAATCGTCAACTCCATTTCACATAAAGGGATTAAAACTCCAGCAATCTTGCTTGGATATGACGCTCCTGATTTCTGTACCACCATCAGCTGTGTGGTCTTGGGCCGGTCCCTTAAGCACTCCACCCTTCTACTCATCTTTATTTGTTTATTTATTTTTGGTCTGCATGGCGCGGCTTGCGAAATCTTAGTTTCCCAACCAGGGATCGAACCTGGGCCCACAGCAGTGAAAGTGCAGAGTCCTTACCACTGGACCACCAGAGAATTCCCCTATCTCCTCGTCATTAAAACAGAAGTGCTCCGTAGTGTTGCTGTAAGCGTTGGCTGTGTTAAGATATGTAAACTCTTAGAACAGAGCGCGGCACATGCCAAGCTCACAATAAATGTTGGCAATATACCCTCTCAGTCCTGGTGTCCCCTGGAGGTGCCCGACAACTCTGTGGCCCACAGAGCTTCAAGCCCTGGCTCCCCGCTTCTCAAGACGATCCATCTAGTAGTGGTCGGTCCAGGCTTTTTGTTCACACAAGCGAGTGTGCACTATGATCTTAGCCTCTTCTCATTTCAACAGTTGATCGTTGAATATTCAAGGCAATCCTGCCTTGAATATAAACTTTCAGTGCCTGCTCAGGGTGTCTGTGTACTGGGATTAGGTCCCTGAAACCACAGACTCTGGAGCCAGATGGCCTGTCTTCAAATCGCAGCTCTGCCACTTATAGGCTATGTGACCATGGTCACATCACTCTACTGTTTTGTGCCTTAGCTTTCTCATCTGTAAAATGGAGATAATAATGGTGCTCATAGGGTCATTGTGAGGATCAAATGAGTTAACTTACGTAAAGTTCTAAAAACAGCTCCTGGATGGGACTTCCCTGGTGGTCCAGTGAGTAAGACTCCATGCTCCCAATGCAGGAGGCCTGGGTTCCATCCCTGGTCTGGGAACTAGATCCTGCATGCATGCCGCGACTAAGGAGCCTGCATGTCACAAGTAAGATCCCGAGTGCTGCAACTAAGACCCAATAAAACCAAAAAAAGAAAAAAAAAAAACCCAAAAGTAAAAACCAGCTCCTGGTATATTAAAGTCTATATTAGTATTATCATCATGACTCATTTTTACTACAGATTTTTTAAAATTTTAATTACGGTAAAATACATATAGCATAACATTTACCATTATTACTATTTAAAAATTTTTTATTGAAATATAGTTGATGCACAATATTACATAAGTTATAGGTATACCATATATAATTCACAATTTATAGTTATTATAAAATATTGGCTATATTCCCTGCATTGTACAATATATCCTTATAGCTTATTTTAAACATAATAGTTTGTACCTCTTAATCTCCTACCCTTATATTGCCCCTCCCCCTTTCCCTTCATCATCATCATTTTTTTGTTTATTTGTTTTTTGGGAGGGATTTTTTGTTTGTTTTTTTACATCTTTGTTGAAGTATAATTGCTTTACAATATTGTGTTAGTTTCTGCTGTATAACAAAGTGAATCAGCTATATGTATACATACATCCCCATATCCCCTCCCTCTTGCATCTCCCTCCCAACCCCCCATCCCACCCCTCTAGGTGGTCACAAAGCACAGAGCTGATCTTCCTGTGCTATGCGGCTGCTTCCCACTAGCTATCTATTTTACATTTGGTAGTGTATATATGTCAATGCTACTCTCTCTTTGTCCCAGCCTCCCCTTCCCCCCACTGTGTCCTCAAGTCTGTTCTCTACATCTGCGTCTTTATTCCTACCCTGCCACTTGGTTCATCAGTACTATTTTTCTAGATTCCATATGTATGTGTTAGCATCCGGTATTTGTTTTTCTCTTTCTGACTTACTTCACTCTGTGTGACAGACATCCACCTCACTACAAATAACTCAATTTCATTCCTTTTTATGGCTGAGTAATATTCCATTGTATACATGTGCCACGTCTTCTTTATCCATTCATCTGTCAATGGACATTTAGGTTGCTTCCACGTCCTGGCTATTGTAAATAGTGCTGCAATGAACATGTCTCTTTTTGAATTATGGTTTTCTCAGGGTATATGCCCAGTAGAGGGATTGCTGGGTCATATGGTAGTTCTATTTTTAGTTTTTTAAGGAACCTCCATACTGTTCTCCATAGTTGCTGTATCAATTTACATTCCCACCAACAGTGCAGGAGGGTTCCCTTTTCTCCATACCCTCTCCAGCATTTATCATCATCATCATTTTTAAGTGTACAGTTCAGTGGCATTAAGTACATTCACATTATTGTGCAAACATCACCACCATCCCTCCACAGAACATTTTCCATCTTGCAAAATTCAAACTCTGTACCCATTAAACAACAGCTCCTCGTTTCCCCGCCTCCCAGGCCCTAGAAACCATTGTGCTACTTTCTGTCTCTGTGAGTTTGACTACTCTAGGTACCTCATGTAAGTGGAATTATATACAGTATTTGTTCTTTTGTAACTGGCTTATTTCCCTTAGCTTTAATGTCTTCAAGGTGCATTCATGTTGTAGCCTGTGTCAGAATTTCCTTCCTTTTTAAGGCTGTACAATATTGTATGTATATACCACATTGTGTTTATACATTCATCCATCCATGGACACTTGGATTGCTTCCATCTTTTGGCTGTTGTGAATAATGCTGCTATGCACATGGGCGTACAACATCTCACTGAGTCCCTGATTTCAGTTCTTTTGGGAATATATCCAGAAGTGGAATTGCTGGATCATGTCATAATTCTGTGTTTAATTTTTTGAGGAACTACCATACTGTTTTCCGTACCATTTTACATCCCCACTAACAGCGTTCAAGGGTTCCCATTTCTCTACATTCTCCCAAACACTTGTTATTTTCTGGGATTTTTTTGTTTGTCTGTTTTGTTTTGGTTTTTTTCATAGTAGCCATCCTGATGGGTAAGAGACGGTATCTCATTGTGGTTTTGATTTGCATTGTCCTAACGATTAGCAATGCTGGGCATCCATTCATGTGCTTATTGGCCATTTGTACATCTTCTTGGGAGAAATGTCTATTCAAGCCCTTTGCCCATTTTAAAATCAGCGTGTTTGTTTTTTTGTTGTTGAGTTTTCATCACGATTCCTAAGCACTGACCCCTGTAATTTATATTATTTGGAGCTTGGTATCATTCAGAAAATAAAAATTGCTCATTTTCCAAATGGCTTACAAGGAAAAAACCAACTGAAAATTGCTGACAGAAAATAAAAGGAAAGGCCAAGCTATTGAATTCAGTGCCTTTTCTTCTTTGCACTTGTACAAACCCTGAGACACAAGGGGATTAGCATGAAATAGTGTTTGCTACCAGAATGAAAACACTTCCTGCTGCTGAATAATCGTCCAGGGAATTTTATATGAATGGCCAGTACTCTGAGGGAATTAATACAGATCTTGAGACATAAAGACCATTAGTAATAATATGAACGGATAAGACTGACGAAATTCAACTCAAAAGGTCAGTAATTGGAAATTATAAAAGCTACCACACCACCAAGTCAAAAGTGTATAAAAAAAGATGCAAGACCTGTGTGTGTGCAAGACAGATTTTATATGTTTGTGTGATGTTATGTGTAGATTGTGTAAGAAAGAAAGAATATATGTGTTAAGTGTTAAAAAATTCAGGTAATGTAATTTAATTCTATTCAAAAGAAGAATAATTGGGCAATTCAAGAATTGGGATTCTGTTTGGTCCTTTGTTACCGAGACTAATTATTTAAGTAAGCATTTCTCCCTTGATATAGATCCTGAACATATGAAAATGTCCCTGCATTTCATGGCAGAAAACCAAATTCACTAAATATCATTTCCCGTGCAAAGTGTCCTATGAAAGCAGAACTAACACACACAACTAATATGTTTCTTAGTTTTTCTAATTAGACTGGAAAGTCTGGGGTCAGAAATCATGCTTTGGGGTTCTTTTATTTTCCTCCACATTGCCTAGCAAAGATCATACACATTATAATATGAACATGACTGTGGTTAGCTACTAGACTAAGCACTCTATATAAAACTCTAACAGCCCTGCAGGATAGATATCATTATGCCCATTTGACAGATAAGAAAATTGAGGTTCAGGAAATTTAAATGCATGATACTAGTATTGTGGATATGTTTTAAAAGAAGAACAGCATCCTTGTTCTTCAGAGACATATACTAAAATATTCACCAGTGAAATTATGTGAGTTGGGGATTTGCTCCAAAATAATACAAGATGGTGGAGCTAGATGAGGCTAAAGGTGAAACAATATTTGCCGTGAGCCGGTAATTGTTGAAGCTGGTTGATGTATGTGTTCATGGTCTATTATATGATTTGTTATTCTATTTTTTCATGTTTTTTCTATTTATTTTTATGATGAATGGAAAGAAAAGACTTCCTACTACCACATCGTGCTTTACAGAGCTTAACAGATATATGGTAATGAAGTGAATGGCTTTGCCATTGTTGTGCCTCACCATGGATATAAGCAGGACTTCCGTTGTTAGGAGCCCCACACAAAGTCACACATACTTCTACAGGTTTGTTTTTTGAAATGACTCATCAGACTACAAGGCCCTTCAATATTGTAAGCTTGTTGATGACCCACATGATTACTGTTCCTGACATGGAGCCTCATGGTCGGTAGGTACTTGGTGAATGTCGAATGGATGGAGGCATCACATGGGCATGGGGAAGGCTGAAATGATGCAGAACACCTGGCACACACGCCTATCATATTGCCTAATGGGAACATCCCAAGCTTTCCTCCAGGGATCCCTCTTTGAACCACCAGCACACATCGGTCCCCACAATTTCAAACTGCTCCATCACTCACCTGTTATTATTACCTTTGCCATTATTTAACACACATTCCCTCACTCAGGTGTGCATGTTTGGTCTTCCCAGCTAGATCATGAGCTCCCTGAGGGATGGGAACAATGTTCCTCAGATCTCTGTAGCCTCCAGGCCGAGCATGGAACCTGACACAGGGTGTGCAGGCAAACATTGCACGTTGTGGCAGCCACAGAGGTGCACAGCTCAGCTTCACCTTCAAGAGAACCTGCTGCAGGAGCATGGTTGACTGACAGCCTCTAGGTGCGCCCCTTTGGACCACTGCACATTCCCACCAAGGCCACACTTCCCCGAGGCTGCTGCTGGCTAGTGGCTGGGCACAACCGGGGCCCTAGAGCCAGTCCTTTCCTGCCCCCCGGGGCATTCCTCTATCAGTCCAGCAGAGACGTTCCAGAGCTGCACTGTGGTCTGAGGCTCTTCCTACCCAATGCTCCCTTCCCTCTCTCCTTTCACAGGATTCAGACCTGCATCCTGGTCCAAGGCCTGCCTACACTTCTGCTCACTCTCCCTTTATCCTTCGGAAGCATCACCCCCGATAAATCTCGTCCACATCTACTCCTTTAGCACCTGTTTCTCCGAGGACCCCAACAATTAAAGTGCCTGAGCTCCACCAACGCCCAGGGACTTCTGTACTTCCTTACACATGAAAAAGATGCTACTGATCTCCCAGTTTACATTGGAAGCAATGTAAATAAATTGAATAAATTCTGCACCGCACTAAGCTGTTCTCTTCTATGCTGAAGCCACAAGCTACAGTAGAGTTAATCAGGGCCCCCTATTCAGTTACATATAACCATTGTGACCTTGAGCAAAGCGTTTTCCTTCATGGTGCCTTATTTTCTTTATTCCTTAAATGAGGCTAATAAGATCTTCCTTATGTTGAAATAAATTTCTAGGCCCAAGATGGAGACACTCCTGTCTGGGGAGTCATGGTCAGCAAACTGAATCTTAGATAATGTTCATTTCCCTGTAAATGCTCTGCTTGTATAACCACTCACCAATCCCCAGGCACCAAGCCACCTCTGGGCTCTATACTTATTTCCTTTTCCCTTATTAATGAAGGTCATCAATGGGCAGAGGATGGGAGGGGAAGGAAAAGGGATTTGCAGAGCACAGGAATTAGAACCCAGAGGCTGAAGGGGAGTGGGGAGCCGTTTCCCACTGGAAATATAAAAGAAGGCTTGGAAGATACGTGGAAAAGGATTAGCAGGCCCGGCATAAAAAAGCCAGGTTGCACCCTGAACACATATGACCTTGGGCACGCCACTCTCCCTCCCTTGAGCGTTTCCATAAAAGGCAGTTGGAAGCCTAAATGACCTCCAAATCCCTTTATGTGCAGACATCCATGATCCTTTCTAACCCAGCCAGCATCTTCCTCCTTCACTTCTTGTGGACCCTCTCCTGATGCCTCTATAAGAAAATGACTTAGGGTGTTTCCCTAAGTCTAGGGAAATACACTCCTTTTAAGGAGAGTCCGTTAAACATGAACTTTTACTTCTGAAGGACAATTAGTTCGGGGATGAAGGAGCATAACAGAATTTGTTTCTCTGTTCTGTGCTTTCCAACTAAGCCCTGAGGCCTCTCTCCTGCTTCACCCTCCCCTGGCACCTCGCCTTCCTGGATCCCAGCCATTGGCTGTCCTTGTTCTTCTCTTTCTCAATTGATTCACCTAATGGGCTGTGAGGCCAAAGCCCCTTCGGCTCCTACAGTCACCAAGTGGCCTTGGCTTTCAGCTCTCTGGCCTCCCACCAGGGAGAAGCCAACAAGACTAACCTCTCAAGTGATTTCTTCCTTCTTGTGCTGGTCCCATGGCTGAAGAAGATGGATTGAGCCAGGCAAACAAGACATGAACTGAAGATACTCATTGAACAGTTGGCTCTCATCCTCTGCTGCAAGAGGACAGGCAGAGGTCAAGGTTCCCACCCCCACCCCCAACCATTGCCCAATGACACACCAAGGACAGCTACATGGTGACTTTTGGAACCACAAACAGCTCGGATCAATTTGTCCTGAAGACTTATTGGGCAACCACACTACCCTCTTCCCTCTTTGTCTGCCTTGCCGTGAGGCTCCCTGCTGACCCCACCGCCTGCTCAGACAGGCAAGAACACCAGACCCTCAATTACAAGAGACCATATGACCGAGCATAGCTCAACTAATTGACCACCTCCCATCTGTTATCAGGAGAAGACAAGAGCAGTGCCATAGCTGCCTCACCAATCAGTTCCAGATCTTTTCAAACAGAACCTTTCATTCAAAAGGTTAATCTTACCACTGGACTGAGATATATTGCTGGTAACAATGATTAAATGATGGATGATGGGCAGCTGGAAATATTCCTTAAACAAAAGAGTACAGTAGGGTCATTTTGACCACTCTGCTTAGCATTTTAAAAAACAAGCATCGTTTTGTGTTCCTGCATTCTGTAAAGATGTCTAAATCAATAGTCTTAGCAATCCTTACACATTCTGTAACCAAGAAATCAGAGAATTAAAATCAGACAATCAAACCACTCATTTATTGAGTACCTCCCTTTCACAAAGCACTGTGCTATGGGTTGGTACACAGAAATATACAGCTCAGCTCTTGACTTGGGATGGTAAGTTGGTCACTGAAGGGAGTTTGAAGACAGAAAAATTACAAAGCTACATAAAAATAATTGAGTGAAGATAGCCAGATGTTATGAACTCCCACTGAAATGAACAGTTGAAATAGGTACCTTCCTGGATTAAGCATATTATTGTGAACATGGCCCCACCAAGTTCGAATATGAGAGTTGGTCATTTTGCATGGAGCATGGAGAGATAAAGGGCAGACTTGTACAATGCTGGATTTTATACACATCTCAAATCAGTTAGGAGAGCAATCACAGATAGTTAACAGTAAAACTCACAAATAGTGGTTTAAACAAGTATGGAGCATATTTTTCTCACTCCAGTTCAGAGCTAGAGAAGTTATCATGAAAATCATCAACAGTTTCTACTATTTTCCTGCTATACTGTCCTTTGCTTGTGGATTTTGTCCTCGTATTTTCAAAATGGCTGCTGCATTCTAGGCATCACGTTGACATTCCAAGAAGGAAAAAGAAATGGTAGTGTAAAAAGAAAAAAAGAAATGGTAGTGTAAATGGCAAAAAGTCTTCTCTTCTTAAGTTATTGTCTTTTTATTGGGGAAGAGAAGTCTTTCTCAGGTAACTGCCTTTGTCCTATTGATCAGAATAAATAACATGACCACCCTCAGCAACAAGGGAAACTGAGTATTTTTCACTTTTTAGGCTCCATAGTAGAGAAAAGCAAGGGAGAAGGTGACTTAAGTTTCACTGGAGCTACTGCCATATTGCATCACATAATAATCATGTTGTATATGAAATGTACTTGATTTTAAATGGTCATATTATGAGAGACTATTTCCCTGACCTCACTGAACGTACAACATGGCTCAATTTTTATCCTTTTAAGAATAGCTTTTAGATATAATTATATTTTATATATATTAGGAATATGCTTTTAAAGAATAGTTAGGTACATATTGTATAGTGATTACCTCTGAATTGTGAAATTACAGATTTTTACAATGTCTCTGTGCTATCTGGGTTTTTTTGTTCATTTCATTTTATTTTTTTAGTTCTCTATAGCAAAAGTGTATTATTTTGTAATAAGAAAGCAAAAACAATTTCTCTTCAGTAAGAATGTTCATGATGGTTTATGACATATTGTCAAATGAGAAAGCAGCATATATGACATGTTCCCAAATTTCATAAGCATATATGAGAGAAGCAAAAGCCTGGAGGTTTGCCTCTGACTGCTGGGAATATAGATTGTTTTTTTTGAAATTTTCCTTGAATTCTGCTTTTTGGTATTTTCCAAACTTATCACAGTAAAAAATATTAGAAACAAACAGCTATCTCAGGTTAATAAGTTCTCTGCCTGGTCCTGGAGGAAAGACAGCCTTTGAGCATCACTGAACAGGTTTTGAGAATAAACTGCAGAAAAAAAAGCAAAGCGTTCTCCGGAGGAACAGTCCTGGTTTGTTAAGACCAAAAAGGATACAGGAAAATGCTTCCCTCCCTCCCTGTTTCCTTTCTCGAAAAGCACTTTCGGCTGGGAAATATTAAACTCCCTTAACATCTTCAGGGGATTCTCAAGTCCTAGGCTCAGAGCCCGTCAGAGGGGTATTTGTTCCTTTCTGGTGCATCAGCTGTGAAACGTGGCTTATTGTTTTTCAGCAAATATGGCCACCGGAAGGGACACTTTCCCAGCCTCCTTTCTTTCCAGGAGTGGGAGAAGCTGGGGAGCAGAACAGTGGCTGAAGCCTCCTTTGCCTTTCAGGTGGCCCAGTGCACATTCAAATCCAGCAACCATTTCCTTCTCTCTCTCCTTCTGTCTCTTTCTCTTTTCTTTCTTTCCACTGCTTTCTCCCAGAAAGCAAGAGGCCATCTACAATTCTCTTGAATGTGCAGAGCCAGATGCTGTAATTCCAAAGGCCTGGGAACTTAGCAGTCTGGTAAAAGATGCCCCCCTACTGGATCAGTCTCAATGACAGACAGCCCATTCCTCAGGCGTTCGCTCATTCGTTCATTCATTCATTCACTCACTCATCCATCCATTCAGCCACAGTGCCTGGTCTGGGGATACAGTGAGAACAAGACAGACAAAATGTGGGAGTTTATACTTGGGGGGCATGGGGGTGGGGGAGCCAGACAATAAGACAAAAGGAAACACAGCAAAAGAAGACACATGGTCTAAAAAACGTAAAGCAGGGTAACTTTCTAGAGAGTCATAAAGGAGCAGGACAGTCAGGAAAGGGTCTTCCAGGAGGTGACATTTGAAATGAGCTTGAACAGTGGGAAGTGGGGGAACCGTGAGAAGGTCAAGCATGACACAGACAGGCTACAGCAGGAGATGAGATCAGAGCACTGGGAGCTCGGGGTCTTAGAGCCTGTGGGGAAGAGGACACGTGACCATCGACAGGGTACTGGGGAGCCAGAGGCAAGGGCTGCAAGCAGCCATTCAGCTGTCAGCAGCTATTTTCCAGCCCTGCTGGATGGGGAACAGAGAAGACTCCATTAGAAGTTTCTTATTTCCTAGGAGCACCCAGCCTCAGGAGACAGAAATGATGCCTAACGCAATTATGGAAGAATTCAGGGCTAGCTCTGCGGCTTTGATTCTACACAAAGGCATTGGGAGAAGGTGAGATCAGTGTCAGCAGAAGCAGTCAGAGGATTTCATGGCGGTGGGGGTGGGGGAGGGAGCTAGACATAGGCAAGGGGAAGGGTCATATCAGGTGGTGAAGGCTTAACTGCACACACACACACCCCTCCTTCCATTGCAAATGCCTTCAAACTTTCACAGCTCTCTTTCTCACTCACTTTGGTCTCCAAAACCTTCTCAGACTAGCATTCCAGGCAGATGCCTCCAGTCAATCAGTTAGCACAGGAGGAGAAATCTCAGCCTAAGCCAGAGACAGTAGATCAGGGAAACTGCGGGGAGAAAGCGCCTCCCAAATCGAGAGGCCTAAGGGTCAAGTGGGAGTTCCCCGAGTGAAGATGGGAAGGATGCTGGTTCCAAACAGGAGCACAGCACACGTGAGGGACAGATGTGGGAAAGGGGGCAAGTGATTCCACGTGGCCAGGGTTATAAAGTGCAGTGGGCAGAAGGGCTGCAGAGATGAACACAGAAGGCGGTGAGAGTTATAGGAAGAACTGGGACTTTATAGGAGAGCGGTGGAGAGGCTTTGAAGAGCTTAAGCAGCTGGAGCGGTAGAGGCGGGCGGTGACCCTAGTCTAGCTCCGACCATCACTCTAGCTGCTCTGCAAACCAGGGAGGACACAGGATAGGGGGCTATTGCAGGAGGGCGTCGGGTGGGGTGGAGAATTGGGTCAGGGTGGTGTCCAGGGGAATGGAGACAAGTGGGTGGCTTGGAGGCCATTTAGGACAGGGGATTGCTCCGAACTGGTGACTAGACGTGTGTAGAGAAGAAGGTCAAGGATGGAGTCTGGCTTCCTCACATGAGTCCTCCGATCCTGCCACCAACAAGGGAGAAATGGAAACTGGCAAATCCACCTGAGCTGGGCATTCAGATGTAAAACAGCGACGGGAAGCCTTCGGTGCCTGAAGCTTTGCAGAAGATGTTCACATCTCTCCTGAGAACTGGACACACCAGGTATTCAGCTGTTTCTCACTTCCGCTTTAGGTCTCAGGCAAATTGTACACAAAGGCTTTTACGTCTCAGGCATCTCCTTGTAAAGGCACCGAGCAGTAGCCTCGCCTTTGAAAACCACTTGATATTGTAATTTGCCAGTGGATGATCCTTGCAGAGGATCAGCCTAAGGCTCAGAGAGGCTGGGAATGTCATTCAAGGTCACACAGCAAGTTGGAGGTGAGTAGAGAGTTAGAATAAACCAGTCCCAATTTATTAGACCACATGCTGCTCAGGCCCCAAACAAACCCAACATCTTCAGTTATGCTGTTGCCTGCCTTAGCACATTGAAGCAGCCGTGTCAAGTGTAGAAGAAAACGACAAAGCCCTCGTCCTCTATGCGTTGTGTCAACACCTCTACTGGACCCCCTTGCACGTTATAAACAACCCTCAGGGTTTGCCCTGTAGAGATAGATGGGTGGGCAGGGATCTACAACATCTATGCAGATACCAATTCCTTCAGATTCTACTTCTCCCTTCCCTGATGAGCTTTTAAAACCTAAAAGAAGGTGGAGTGGAGTGTGTTCAGATTCCGAAACATGACATTTGAACGGTACCTCACTCCCAGGATGGAGCTGTGAGCGGAGGTAACACCTCTGAATCTCAGCTTTCGTCATGGCTCCTCTCAGCAGGCATCTGGGCGCCTGCCGCGGACGGGCCTGCCACGTGCTGCACGCTTGTTCCTATCGCACTGATGTTCGGGCAGGCCTCTGCACTTTATGCAGACAGGAAGAAAAAAAAAGTTTTTTTAAGTTTGCCTTTTCCGGAACTGTAGGCGGTTTGTGGCTGACCTCCTCGTGCGGGGCATGCAAATTCAGAGGAGCTGATGAGATATCTAAAGGTCTGGGGGTGGGAAGATGCAGGGGAGGAGGAAACTGGTTGCTCAGAGGCCGGGAAACCCCCACCGGGGTTGAGCCCAGAAAGCAGACAGTGAATATGACAAGCCAGACAATATAGACTTTCCCCGTTCCCCACATCGTTCATTCATTGATTCAACAAATATTTTCACAACATCTTTTTTTTTTTTTGTGGTAGGCAGGCCTCTCACTGTTGTGGCCTCTCCCGTTGCGGAGCACAGGCTCCGGACGCACAGGCTCAGCGGCCATGGTTCACGGGCCCAGCCGCTCCGTGGCACGTGGGATCCTCCCGGACCGGGGCACGAACCCGTGACCCCTGCATCGGCAAGCGGACTCTCAACCACTGTGCCACCAGGGAAGCCCCACAACATCTTGCAAACGATTCTGGGTGCTGGGGCTACACTAGCAAACTCAACTGATCAAAATCTGTTCTCCTGTAGCTGACATTATGGTGGGGAAGACACATGATGAAGAAGGATGGCAGATGTCAGGTAGTGGTACAAGCTGGGGGCAAACCTAGGTCAAGGAAGGAGATAGACTGGGCAGGTGGTATGTGAGGGGGAAGAGGAGTGGTGTTGAGGCAGGCCAGGAAGTCTTCCTGTAAGAAGTGAGTTTTCATCAAAAACTAAGGGAAATGAGGGAGCTAGCCCTGCCGGTGTCTAGGAGAAGAGCATTCCAGGCAGAGAAACAGAAAACGCAAAGATCCTGGAATGGGAACATGCTTGGAGCATTAGAGAAATGCCGAGTCGACCATGAAGGCTGGAGTAGAGCAAGTGGGGGTGAGGATAGGAGTAGGCAGGGTGGTGATCATCCAAAGTACAAAACTGCTTTGTGTTTACGTTGACGTCAGAACAGCCTCAACACATAGGGACAAGAGGGCCAGTAGACTTTGGGGGGACATAGGCATTATACTGTTCACCCCCATAACACTACCAGTAAGGAAAGTGAGGCTCAGGAGAGGGAAAGGAATTGTCCAAGATCATACAGCTAGGTTGATAAGAACCTGAATTTGAACTTGTGGCTATTGGATCAAGCCTCTGCTCTTCCCACTACAGCTAGCTAAAAAAGCGGGCAGTCAGGGGATGAGAACAAGAGTCAAGTACTGGGGACAATCCAATTGTCCTCTGTCAGTCTGCAACACCTGGGTAGGTTGCAGGACTCCAGAGAAGGAGCCACCAGCTGTGTGTCCAGGCAGAGAGGATCTCAGACAGCCTCACAGCTGTCCCTCAGCCTTGCCTGGCAGCGACCCCTGCACACTGGAAGGCAGGGAAGTTTCAAGGAGAATCCCTGCTAGAAAAGGAGGTAAGCTAGCTGCATCCTGCCTGATGGACTCCTATACCTGCAATCTTGGGGAATGAGGCTGTCTCAGAAGATGCCAGTGTGGGTAGGGGATGATCCTGGAGACAGATGTATTCTCAGGCTAGGAGACCCTGAATTGCACAGGATGGTTCTCAAAATAGGAATTTAACTTAGTTATAGAAAAATAAAGAAACGTACACCTCTTTCACAGCTTAGTTTTTGGACTAAGTTTCATTCCTACTGTGAGATCTCTCACCAATTACTCATTCATATATCTCATATATATTTATCCAACAGTTTTTGTGGCAGGCACTGTTCTAGGTGTTAGGAGTACTACAGTGAAGAAAAGAGACAATCAAAAAGTAATAGAGAGTAGCTGGAGCAGCCGGGGCCCGCAGGAACCGAATCAGCAGCGGGTGGCGGACCCTTTCTAGGGGCTAAGATGGAGCTTGTACTCAAGGCTACAGATTATTATTTTTTTACACCGTACATATATTCAGCCACATGGCCAGAGGACAGCATCTTCCGACAAGCTGTCAGTCTCCTGATTATAACAAAACTCGGTGCTTATATCCTTTGTTTCTTTTTTTAACTTTCTTTCTTTCCTTCCTTCCTTCCTTCCTTCCTTCCTTCCTTCCTTCCTTCCTTCCTTCCTTCCTTCCTTCCTTTCTTTCCTTTATTTTTGGCTGTGTTGGATCTTCGTTTCTGTGCGAGGGCTTTCTCTAGTTGCGGCGAGTGGGGGCCACTCTTCATCGCGGTGCGCGGGCCTCTCACTATCGCGGCCTCTCTTGGTGCGGAGCACAGGCTCCAGATGCGCAGGCTCAGTAGTTGTGACTCACGGGCCTAGTCGCTCCGTGGCATGTGGGATCTTCCCAGAACAGGGCTCGAACCCGTGTCCCCTGCATTGGCAGGGAGATTCTCAACCACTGAGCCACCAGGGAAGCCCAACACCCACAATTTTTAAAGAACCAAGTCTATCGAGAGATTATGCATTCTGTCCAGTCAATGCCACGGATAAGCATCCCCACGGTCTCAGTGCTCCTGCTAGAGGTGAAAGGTTATAGCAAACTACGCAACGGCATAGAGGAGTTTCCATACGGCTGGCTTCGATTCACTGCTTGTGTACTGTCCTTTCTCTTTTTCACTGACATGCTGATGTACTGGATTCACAGAGGCCTTCATCATAGACTTGTATCTAAGCGCTTACACAAACCTCATCATATCTGGAAGATCCCAACTCCATTTGCAAGTCATGCTTTTCATCCTCTGGATGGCTTCCTTCAGGGTCTACCTTACTGCATATACCCATTTATCTTCCCATTACACAAGGTAGTTCATTTAGGTTTGTACGTCTTGGTCAATATCTGGACAATTTCTATTCATGATGGTGAGTTTCGTGTTCCCCATATCTTCAGGCCATTTATTAATGGCTCAGCTCATCACACAGACCACCACATACTCTTTGACTATAACTATGGACAGTATTTCACATTGTGGGATAGAATTGGAGGCTCATTCAAAAATCCCTCCTCCTTTGAAGGGAACAGACCACTTAATCATGTGAAGAAGATGACAGAAAAAAAGTGCAACAGCCATGCAGTAAGTGGTTGTAAAAATGAAAAAATATTCAATGGAGAGTCTACAAAGACTGAGTAGATTATTGCCCAATTATTAAATATTTTTAAACAAGGAAAATAATCTACAGCCAGGACGCATAGCAAGTGAACAGTATCATTTGAAAATCAGTATTGTGGGTACAGGCGAGGAACGACCATAATGGTAGAACAAGGGAATATGCCATGAACACCATGACTTTAACCTCGTGCTCAAAATACTGAATGTTGGTCTAAGGGAGAAGTTGTGTCTTTCCAGCCAGTAGATCTGTAATTTGTATAGCCTCAACAACAGTTTTTTAAAAGGTAGAGGATAAACTATTGAGGGGACTAGGTTATGTCCTTTTGCCTTAATTCATCCATATTCATTAAGTAAAATTCATTGTGCTTAATGATATCAAGACTAAACACCATAACAAAGAAGTACTAATATGAAGATGGTTCCTTGTTTCAGGAATGATTAAGTACTCAGAATTGGTATGATAACAACTACTTGTACTTTGTTGAAGTGGAAAAATCAGTGTGAAAATAAATCGTGATATAATGTATTAGTAGTAGCTCAGTGACCTGATTAATAGCAGGTGTTATAAGATTATTGTCTTCCTACACATAAAAAACTTATTCTCTGGAGACATTGTCAACTGTTACATTTTACTGATGAACAAATAAATTGGAATTTTAGAAAATATTAATACTACCATGATTTAATCCAGATCTGGGATTATTTAAAGATTTTGATGGTTATTGTTTTCAACCATTATTTAATAAGTGTAAAATTATATGACCCTGATTATATTTAGAAAGGGAAATTTGATGCCCAAAGAATATATTAGACACCACTGGTTTTTTAATTAAATTGATGCACTGCACTTTTGGTATGTTTCAAAGTTACAATCCGGTGATTTTCTATAAAAGAAAATAATTGCCAAATAGTTAGGCCTATCACTGAAGATTAGTTTTGAAATCTTATTTCCCCTCCTCTTTCTTCATTTCTCCCCACTCCCTCTGCAAAAAGATTTAACAAATACTTTCATAAAGAAATGTCGTGTGTTGTAACATAAATATGTTGGGAAAACATGGTTTCCAAAGGCGTTCTCTAAGCTGTTTATGTAAAATCAATAAAAGTTGATTATGACTATTAAAAAAAAAGTAATAGATACATGGTACGTCCATACAATAAAATGTTATTTGGTAATAAAAAGAAATCAAATACTGATACGCGCTACAACTTCGATGAACCTTGACAATATTATACAGAGTAAAAGAAGCCAAACACAAATGACCACAAATGATTCTGTTTCTATGCATTGTCCAGAATAGGCAATTCCATGGAGATAGAAAATAGATTAGTGGTTGCCAGGGGTTGGGGGGCGGGGATGTTTGGGAGAAGGAAGGAAGGATTGCTAATGGATAAGGGATTATTTTGTGTGATGATGAAAATCTTCTAAAACTGACTGTGGTGATAGCTGAACAGCTCTGTAAATTTACTAAAAACCATTGAATTGTACACTTCAAATGGGTGAATTGTATGGTATGTGAATTACATCTTAAGAAAGCTGTTAAAAAGAAATTAAAATTTAAATATTACACTTAAATTTCTAATAAAAATTAATAGAAGTTGAAATAGAACATTTAAGATTCATGGAACAAGTTGCTCACTAAATGACAACTGTCATTATCTTCATGTATTTGTTATGATGCAATTCATTAGTACTTCTCGCTGTGAGTCCTCCAGAATGCGAAAGAATGTCAGGCATGAACCAACCTGGCCCGAACTCAAACTCAAACTGAGAAGGCTGCCAAAAATCAACATATAGTGTGGATTCTCTGCGTTTTCCTTGTCCCCGCCTTTTGAGTTTTCATTAGTCCAGGGAAGGGAAAGCCAGCAAGCAGGTTGGATGGAATTTCCTTAACTGGGAGCTGTTGAGAAAAGTTACCTGAGCCCATTTAGGTGCTGGCCTGACTTCAAATGGTTCCCTGGAAGTAAAGCCTGAAAGAAGCACTTGGGAGCAGGTAATTTCTTGGGAAAAGATCCCAGGAAGCAGGATGAGGGACATAGGAAAGCGAGGCCAGCAGGGAGAAAGTCAGTTAAGGGTACATTATGGAGCTGGTTACCGCCTTGGGAAACGGAGCCCAGTCCCCCCAGGGACGGTATAGGATGTGAGTCTGAAGGACTGGAGACTGAGGCATTTACCTGTCAGCCACTCTCCTCTTGGTTGAGGGTTTCTCCAGCGACACTAAGGGCCCCCAGCTCCAGGCTATACCTACACGTGGGCTGAGCAGGCTTCCTCAGCTACAGAGAAAGCCCTGACACTGGCAGTGGGCAAAGAACACTCCACCACCACCGCCCAAAGCTGGGGGGCCGGGCAAGGAGTTGTGACGTGGGGCACAAAAAGAGGTTGCTTCGTGGTGCAAGGGGCCCTGGGTGCTCACTGTCTAGAAGGGATACAGGTGTGAGGGAGTGGGGGGCGGGGGGCTGCCGTAGCTAGGTGAGCATCCTCTGAACGTGACCAAGCCACTGTGGAAAGGGAGAGGGCCTTGTTCTAGACACTCGCCAGGCATTGACTCATTCTTTGCCTGCAACTAATCGGAGAGATGCTCTTCCATTTCAGGAGAGGAGACAGCTTGGAGAAATTAAATAAGCTGCCCAAAGTGACCCCGGGAAGGTAAAGCAAGGCTGGGATTCAAACTGAGGACCCCACCCGATCACAAAAGCTCATCTAATGTTTCTCTAACTTCTTTGATGATAACACATTATGAAATACATTTTACATAAGGACTCAGGTCACACTCAACACACACATATACTGTATAACTGAAAGTTTCACAACCTCTCTTCCTGTGGACAAGGCCTCTGATGTTTGATGCTATTTCATTTTATTTTTAAAATGCCAGTTGCAGCCACCAAATTCATTTCACAATTCACTGCTGTGCCACAGCCCATGGTATGGAAAGAATACTGGGTTACTTATTTATCTGATCACTTATCAGACACTTACACTGAATCCCACCCAAGTCACTCCCTCATTCCTAATAATTATCATATTATTTTGAGATATCCCTCTCCCTCAATCTTGGCCAGTTCCTGGTTCAATGTTCTTAAAACTGGGTCAGTTTTCTTCAGAGCACCAACCTCAGTTTGTACTTAACCACATCCATTTGTGTGGTTATGGGATTCATGTCTGTCTTCCATGGACTGCGAGGTCCACTCTGACTGAGCCTACTTGGGCTCACATGTCTTCTAGCACAACAGAGTGTGTTGGTATTTGTTTAACACAGCAGGTATTAAATACAGCAGGTATTTAATACAGCAGGTATTTAATACAGCAGGTATTTAATACAGCAGGTATAATACACCATACAGCAGGTGCTTGGTATTTGTTTAATGACTTTATTGTCATAAAAACCATCGGTCTGAGGCCACTACTCCCCGGTGTATTCTAAACTCCTTTTCTCTTCACAGTAACCCCATGGGTGGACAGGCCTGGGAGTCAGCTGCTTGGGTTCAAACGCTGCCTCCAAGTCCTTCAAGTTGTGTGATCTTCAGCAAGTTTCCTATCTGCAAAAGAGAGATGATAATGGCCCACCTCAAGGAATT
The DNA here is from genome assembly GCF_949774975.1 of Lagenorhynchus albirostris. Taxonomy (NCBI): domain Eukaryota; kingdom Metazoa; phylum Chordata; class Mammalia; order Artiodactyla; family Delphinidae; genus Lagenorhynchus; species Lagenorhynchus albirostris. Next base: position 66,503,108 of record NC_083110.1, read on the forward strand.
AGTGTGAGGACTAATTGATAAAACCTTAATGAACGACAGCAAAAAAAAGCTAGTTTACTGTAAAAAGCCCTGACGGGAAATATAATCAAATGAGGCTGGTGTTATGGGTAGAAGTGTGTTGTGTCCCCACCACCACCACTGGCAAAGATATGTTGAAGTCCTAACAATTTCTGGTACATTAAAATGAGACCTTATTAGGAAATAGGGGTGTTGCAGATGTAATTAGTTAAGATGAGGTCCTACTCGAGTAGGGTGGGCTATTAATCCAATATGACAGGTGTCCTATTGCAAGACAGCCACGTGAAGACAGAGACACAGGGAGAACACCATGTGACAACAAAGGCAGAGATCTGAGTGGGGCAACTGCAAGCCAAGGAATGCCAAGGACCTCTGGCAAACCACCAAAAGCCAGAAAGAAGCAAACTCGTATCCCCCTACAGGTGTCACAGGGAGCGTGGCTCTGCTGACATCTTGATTATAGAATTCTAGCCTCCAGAACTGGGAGACAATAAAGTTCTGTTGTTTAAAGCTAAAAAAGAAAAAGAAAAAGGAAAGGAAAAGAGAAAAAAAGAAAATTCAAAGAACAATAGTCATTATTATCATCTTTCTGCAGATGAGGGCAAAGCAGCAACCTTCAGGCCCAAGTGAATTAACTAATATTTATCCTAAGAACAGGGCTGCCTCCTGGGCTAGGCCTTTCACATATTTCAGTAAAGCCTATGTCCCTGACCCTGACCCGGAACAAGAACGATTTCCCCTAGTGATTTGTTCCCCTTGGGGCTTCGTCTTACACAATCTCGTATTGCAGCTATTTCTTTACTTTTCTTATCGCTTCATCTTCATGGTGAGCGCTTCAGAGTTGTGCTGTATTTACCTTGAATGTTAAAAGCACACATCACATATTTGTTAACTAAAACCGCATTGGATGATATGTTTAAAATACATTCAGTATCACACCATCTCTCCTCCCCGAGCTGCTGTCACTCTGGTCCAGCCCTCAGTCCCTGCCATGCTCTGGCCCCGGTACCAACCACGCTGACCTCGTGTCCTACGACTTCTTCCTAACGCACTGATCCAGCCACACTGGCCTCTGTGTTAGTTCTCCATCTCCCAGGAAGGCTCCTGTCTCTAGAACTTTGTGCTTCTTCTTCCCTCTGGCCAAAACAACTCCTCCCCAGTCACTGCTGTGGCTCATTCTCCGGCCTCCTGCAAGTCTTTGTTCAAATGTCCCTTTCTCAGTGAGGCCTACTCTGAACTCCCCATCTCCAGAAATTCCTGTCACCTTCTCCTTATCACTATTATGTATTTTACTTAGTCATTTATGATCCTCTCCCTCCATTAGGAAGGTCTACAGAAGAGCTTAGCAAGCCTAAGTATAGGTGCTCCATAAACACGTGCTGAATGAATAATCAGTGTGTCTCGTCCACAGCTCACTGTATCTATACTGCATTTTACTACTCTATCAGTTCCAAGTTTAACTCAAGGTCTGAGACCAGACAGCATTTTTCAAAACTAATAACGTTCAAGTAGCAAAGTGTAGTTGTAGTAAAGCATTCTTAGCTCATGTGAATGCCAAAGGTCCCAGAGCCAACCTGCCCTGCTTACACAAGACCCAGAAAGACAAGTTATGGACATAAAAGCAACCTGTCAAGTGTTACCGACAATCATCTCAGCAATGCCGAAATGTCTAATGTGTTTTCAGCGAATCCCTGAGCCTCTCACTTGAGTGATGCTCTCAAAAGAGATTTTTCTCTCCAGGTTTTTCCTTTCCTAGTCAGACACACAGGCACACACAGAAGTATGGAATAATGGGGCAATGGAGCAAGGCTGGATTCAGGGCCCAGAGGGTTAAATTATAGTCTAGCCCCCTCTGCTCTGCAGCCATGAGTTTGGGCAAGTCCCCTACAGGTTCTGAACCTCACCTTACAAAAGAGAATCTAACCTAGATCATCTCCATATGCTCCTTTCTAGCTCTGAAACGTTAGTATTCTGTGAAATGCTAAGTCTTTGCAAAGAGGATGCCAGAAAGATTCAGGATTGCATCTCCTCTCCTCTTCCACTTGACCTGTCTCTGATCTCCATTTTTTCCCTCTAAACAAACCATCTTCTGTTACACTCAAGGGCAATCCTGATTACAAGTTTCTTGAAAGGGTCTCCTGAGCTTCAGTTGTATCATCTCTGAAATGCAATAAGCATGCTGACCTCGGGATGAAATAAGCTCATTTATACAAAGCACCTCCCTCGGTGCCCGGCATAGAGCAGGCTCTGGGCAAACATGCATTCTCTCCCTTTCAAGGCCCCTTGTAGTTCTGTTCTGATGAGCCCAAGGAAAGAGAATACACCAAATCATTAGCCCCAGGCTCCATCTGGTCTCTTTTTCCATCTTCTCTTCAGAGAGGACAAGCCAGGCGACCTTGCCTTGGTCCCTACTCTTCCTCCTGGACTCAGTGAGATCATCGTGGTGTCAACAGGCATTTTTGTGGATCACTCACAATGGCTTGATTTTTTGCAACATGTAGTCTCTCACTTAATCTTCACCACAGCTCTGTGAGACACATATCATATCCCCATTTTACAGATGAGGAAACTGAGGAACAGGTGTTAAGTAGCTACTCACAAACTGGTGACTCAGGGGACTGGGACTGCACTTCCAGTTTCCAGATGCCCTGCTCCTTCCCAAAGCTGTCTGGTGAAATGGGTTGGAAGGAATGAGTGGCTGCCTGGGAAGTTGGGCAGACATGACCACTTGGAGGAGTTGATAAGGGGCCACGTCAGAGGAGCTAACATCACCCTGGCTCCTGACTTACTAGGGGGTGAAAACTAACACACCTTAACCTGTGAGGCAGCCAATATATACTGTATTATGTCTTATTTCTAATTTTTTTCAGTAATATTAGGAGGAAATGGGGGCTCAGAGACATTAAGGAACTGGCCTGGGGACGCCCAGGCAGTGACTGGTAGAGTCAGGATTCCTACCCAGGTCCCCCGGCTCCATGATACCCACCCCTACTCTGCAGTTATTTCCAGTAATATTGGATGTTGGGCTCTAGGGTGAGATTTAACAACCACAGTATCTGAGTTCTTACCCTGCCTGGAACCCTGCTCTGTATCTCCATCACAGGAACTGCAGCGATTTGGCCTCAGCTTCCCCTCCTCTCACCTGAGCCCACCAGGCCCCCTCCCTGCTCATCAGCCGTCCCACTCACCAGACCTTGAAATTGCTATGTTTCGGTATCACTGTCCATACTTCCTAGGAGATAAAGGACTCCTCGGGGGCAGAGACTGTGTGGGGTATGTCTTTGTGCCCCCATGGTACTTGGCATGAAGCCTTTCTCTTAAAGCTTGAACATGAATGGCTTTCCTCTCAGTGCCGTGAGAATTGTAATGAGAAACGTATTTTACTTCATTACCAGATCGTGCTTGTCAATCCTGAAATGAAATGGGCTGAGAAATTCATGGTTAAGCGGTAACTACCCAGGTTACGAGCGACTCGAGAACAGAAACTGTCTGATTCAAGGTTGAGCCCTTAGATCAGGGGCTCTTCACCTGGGGTCTATGACCTCAATGCGCAGACTTCAGCAGGTCCAATAACCCTCTAAAAATGTCTGTAAATATTTTTGAGGATGTTCATTTGTCTGCTACAAGGACAGCTTTCATCAGATCCCTAAAGTGGGTGAAGACCCCCTCCCTAAGTACACAGTAGATGTTCAGTCATACATCTGAAAAGTATTTAACGAGGGCTTCCCTGGTTGCACAGTGGTTAAGAATGCGCCTGCCAATGCAGGGCACACGGGTTCGAGCCCTGGTCCGGGAAGATCCCACACGCCGTGGAGCAACTAAGCCTGTGAGCCACAACTACTGAGCCGTGCGCCACAACTACTGAAGCCCGCGTGCCTAGAGCCTGTGCTCTGCAACAAGAGAAGCCACCGCAATGAGAAGCCCGCATACTGCAACGAAGAGTAGCCCCTGCTTGCCGCAACTAGAGAAAGCCCGTGCACGGCAACGAAGACCCAATGCAGCCAAAAATAAATAAATAAATAATTTAAAAAAAAATAGTATTTAACAAGCATTTCCTCAATAACCATTTGCTACGTGGATTAATGGCTTAAGGAAGAAACCTGTGCAAAGTGCAGACCTTTAAGGTTGGGTCTGTTTATTTCACTGGTCTTAGGTAAAGCCTTTGGGGTTCTCTGAGGGGGCCAAATTCTTCTTCTCAGTTAAAGTATCATGTAAGTCAACACTCACAGGCCAAATCTTAAAACTGGCAATGTTACACAAGTTTTGGACTGGAAAATGGGAAACCTGGATTCTGATTAAAGTTGTTACTAATCAGTCAGAGTAGTCTCAGGTCAGTCCCCCAAAGCACGGTTGTTTGTGACAGTTCTTAACCTGTATTCTGCCATGACCAATGACAGATGACTTTCCCACTGGAAAACAGGTGTGTGTCTTTTTTAACGCATAGGAAAGCAAAATATGACAATAATTCCTAAACACTCTGCATGTATTAACAGCATGTTCCAGAACATTCTTCATGACACCACACACCTGCAACTCTCCATGCCCCTATATTCCTCACCCACTCCTGTCCTTCCTTTCATTTCTACCCAAGAAAGCATATGAGCAGATGAGTGACAGAACTTCCTCCCAATTTAATTTAAAAGTTAACTGTTTCCAGACATGAGCACTCTGATAAACGTATGTTACAAACTCCTATGACATACCTCCAGGAAGATGGTGAGCATGGAGACCTAAAGAACCACAACATGGGTGGAGACATCCCTGGCTTTCCAGTCAAGTCAGCTGGAGAGAAGGTCTCAGCTCTGCTTATGGTCTACGTGACTTTAGGAAGTTAAATGACCTCTCTGAGCCTCCATTTTTTCATCTGAAAAGTGGAGATGATACCCCTTCCTCACAGGGTTGTGAAGATTAACAAGGCATGGTGTGGAAAGGACTATGTAGTCCTGTGCTCAGCCCCTGGTAATGAATTTTAGTGCCTGTCTCCTCCTAACTTCCCTCTCTGGACCTCAGCTTCGTGGTCATCAGGGTGAGAAGTTTAAATTACATCTATGTCAGAAGGACCTATTTTGGCCTCCCTCACTTCCTGCCTCTAGCATGGCTCCCGACTACTTTGGGAGGGAATCCTTGCTAAAATGGAGAAAAGAGACAGAAATCCCATCAGCAAAATAATGCATCAAAGATTTGCTATATAAAAATTGGCCAATATTGTTAAGGGAAACTTCTTTGCAGATATTTCTTTCTGAAGGATAGGAAAGGTCTGTCTTCATCTCTCTAACAACCGCAAAGGGAACACTGAAGGGAGTGGCCTGTCCAGGCCTTCTACACCCTACAGGTAGAATTTAGTAGCTCCAAACCCTTGTTTCTCATATTGAGGGACCAGTATCCTTGCAGGAATATGGCAGGAGCTAGGGACACCCAAAGGCACAGGGCAAGCAACCCATCCTTCCCGAGACACCAGTTTTATTCTCATTTATTTTTTTAACTTTTATTTTCCCTGCCAAGTTTTTAAAGTGGCAATATAAAACCTTATTTTAGCTTTTATTAAAACACACACAGAAATATTACAGCATCACAAAGTTTTTATGGATGTTTAAGACCAGGAAGGAGACATAATCCATTTCCATACGCTACTGTAAGGGAGAAAATTTGAGAAACACAGGACAGAATGATCTCCCTAAAATCTCAGGTGGTCGTGTATCTGTGTCAGCTCCAAGCCTGCCTCAGACTGTCAGAGCTTACCCAAAACAAATAAATTCGTTAAAATATAAAGCTGGTGGCAGGTGTGGAGAGTGGGAGTGAGGATGGGGGCCGATTCAAGTTTACCTTGAAAAGAATTAGCTCCAAAAGCAAGCAAGGCAGGGACAGCTGACAAACTAAGGGCTCCCGGGCACCGGGTTGCAGGGCTGCAGGATCCTGGGGGAACATTTGCATTTTGTGTCCAGGATGAAAGGCTTTCATGGACATCCCACGGACTGAGGCGGGTACCCTTATAATGTTGAAGGCAGATAGGGAATAGGTCCATCACTCTTACGGTGTGTGAAGGGAAACTCAAAACCTATAAATGCTCCCATGGAAAGAAAGCTCACAAAGCCTAAAGGATGACAAAATTCTTAACATTTCTGGGCACTGCTTACCTTGTGAGAGCGATTCATTTCATTGAATAAGATTGGGGAAGTACAGGAAAGCACAAACCGGAAGTAAACATCACCCATAATCCCTGTTTTAGTCAGTTTGGGCTGCTGTAACAGAATACCAGAGACTGGGTGGGTTATAAATGACAGAAGCTTATTTCTAACAGTTCGGGAGCCTGGGAAGTCGAAGGTCAAGGCACTAGCAGATTCGATATCAGGTGATGGGCGACTTCCTGGTTCATAGAAGGCCATCTTGCTGTGTCCTCCCATGGTGGAAGGGGGAGAGGTCTCTGGGCACTAATCTCATTTATGAGGGCTAACCCCCCATGACACAATCACCTCCCAAAGGGCCCACCTCCTAATTCCATCACATTGGTGGGGTTAGGATTTCAACATATGAATTTTAGGAGGACACAAACATTCAGTCCATAACAGTTTCTTCTCCCAGAGATAATAACTGTTAGCACATACGCATACACACACATGCACACACACGTACACCTATATGTTTATGTATTAATATAATCTAAATTTGGGATCATACTATACCTAATGTTTTGTAACCTATTTTTTCACTAAACATTAAATTATGAGCATTTTTCCATGTAATTATTCTGCCTTCTCAAGGGTCTCCAGAAATATCCAGCCATAGTCTGCTTTCAGAAAATAAAAGGTTTGGTTTTATTTCTAACTAGTAAGAGAAAGAGACTCTTCTCTCATATTTTCAAACCCCTGAAATTTACCATCCCAGGGAGGGCACCACCTTCCTTGAGGCCCCAGGGCTCTACCCAGATGGTGCCTCAGGGAAGTGACATTCATAAGAGATGAGAAGGCGGCAGGCTCAGCACCCAGTGGGGCTTTCCCGGAGGACAGCACCCCAGTTGCCGAACCAACTCACAATTTCCCTGCATCTTTCAATCACTCGCAACCTCCCTGAAAATGTGGAAGCAGCCCGTGTAGAGGAGGCTCTGAAACCAGCCAAGAGGAAATGCTCACCCTTTCCATCAGCCCTGCATCCACGCCACCTCCACCCTCTACTGCTTTCACAAATCTGATAAAAATCGCATTTTCCTTCCTTCCAGTTGCTCATGTTTTCTTCTGACACAGGAGGCTGTTTCAGAAGTTGGAAAACGGCCACTCTTACCCCGAAGCTACCCTGCCCTCCCACCCGTCCCTGAAAAGAGCTTTTCTGTTTGAAGCCAATGCAGACCTTTCTCTCTTTTGGCCTTGAGAAAGAGGGGAGGGGGGTGGCCAAAGTGGGACAAGGGAACAGGCCAAGCCTGTGAGCTTCTCCCTCAGGACCCTCCCTTTAACCCACCACTTTTGGAGGTTAAAAGGGGGCTTTTTGAAAGGCAGAAGAAAGCGACACAAAGCCCCTTGGAACAATGCTTTAACTGTTACCAGATCCCTCTAATAGTAGCGGGACAGGAGCCAGGTGACACCAGAATGGAATGTTCCCTATGTTCTCACACGTTCCCCCAGCCCAAAGTGGATCCATTTGCAAGGAAAAAAGAAAAACACCCAAAAGTATTATTGTTCACCACACTTCCTGGTCCTCAGCCCCCCAACCCTAGGCAGATAGGATAGGCTTGCAGAAAACCAGATTGCTTCCCACGCAAAACACTGCAGGGGGAATAAAGACACAGACGTAGAGAATGGACTTGAGGACACGGGGAGACGGAAGGGTAAGCTGGGACGAAGTGAGAGAGTGGCGTGGACATATATACACTACCAAACGTAAAACAGATAGCTAGTGGGAAGCAGCCGCATAGCACAGGGAGGTCAGCTCGGTGCTTTGCGACCACCTAGAGGGGTGGGATAGGGAGGGTGGGAGGGAGACGCAAGAGGGAAGAGATATGGGAACATATGTATATATATAACTGATTCACTTTGTTATACAGCAGAAACTAACACATCATTGTAAAGCAATTATACTCCAATAAAGATGTTAAAAAAAAAAACACTGCAGGGCTTTGTTGTTTATGTTTGCTTTAGCGCAGACTCCTCAATAGGTAGACTTTTAAAAACAAAACAAAGCACCAGATTTATCTGTGAAGTGATCAAATGTTGACTCTATGAAGTGTTTTTAGAGAAACTTTATTCCAAACTCTTTGTTTTGCAAACGGAGACACCAGGGAGATGTGACTTGTTTCAGGGTCAGATATGGATGCGGTGACCAAGAAAGGGAGGTGACTCCGCACCAGGTGTGGAGGAGGCCAGGACTGTGATAATGACCTTGGCAAAGCACAAGCATCCTCCATCACCGCACCACCCTGGGAGAGAGTTTTGAAAGAATTTGCTATTTTATATTTCCAAAAGAGCATTAAAAATTCAAAACTACGTTAGATTCTTGATACCTATTTTGCTGTTTAGTATTTCTATTTGAATTACAAATAGGACAGGGGGTGACATGAGCTTTTGAGGGCTTAGGGCCCTGCAGTGCTTAACACAGCCTGCTCTTCACCCCTTCTCCAGCTCCGACAGCCCCGGCTTTTATTTCAAACATCTGCCTCCTGCCCCAAACACTCACATTCACGACCCATTCGGGGCGGGGTGGGGGGGACATGCCAACTTTCTGTGACATTTTCCTCTTTCAAGAGGCTGCCTGTGATATTCCCATTGACTTTCAGCTGTGGAAAGTACTGGAAGCTGACGGCTGCGGGAGAAGAGGAGGGTGCATAGGGATTTCCCCTGTCGCCCTGAGTGGGAGGGTTTAGAATTAATTCTACACAGAGAGAAAGGTAGGTGGCGTCAGGATGCCTGAACTCCATTCTCCCACCGCACAGGTGAGGGAACTGAAACCCAAGGGAGGACTCAGATTACCTGGGGGCAGAGTCAAGACTCAGTCTAGGACTCTCCAGTCCTGGACTAGTGTTGTATTCACCTCATATCCCAGGCATTTTAAAAGAACATCTGCCCCATGGACCTTAGTGTCTTTTAAAGAGTGAGTATTGGAGTTAAATAAAATTTAAAAAAAAAAGTTATTTATTTTTGGCTGTGTTGGGTCTTCGTTTCTGTGCGAGGGCTTTCTCTAGTTGGAGCGAGCGGGGCCAGTCTTCATCGCGGTGCGCGGGCTTCTCACTGTCACGGAGCACAGTCTCCAGACGCGCAGGCTCAGTAGTTGTGGCTCACGGGCCTAGTTGCTCCGTGGCATGTGGGATCCTCCCACACCAGGGCTCGAACCCATGTCCCCTGCATTAGCAGGCAGATTCTCAACCACTGCGCCACCAGGGAAGCCCTGGAGTTACTTTTAAGGAATGGCTCTTGGGGAGAAATTCTAGACTCCAACAGACGCAAAGAGAGAAATTAAGAAGGCGTCCATGAGAATTATCTGGGGCTCTTCCAAAGGAAGCCTGTGTTACCATCTATTCCACCACATCCCCTCCAAACCTCCCTAAGTGGGGAGAGAAAGTTGCCGCCACGGTTCTGATACATAAAACCGCTTCCGGGCTTCCCTGGTGGTGCAGTGGTTGAGAGTCCGCCTGCCAATGCAGGGGACACGGGTTTGTGCCTCAGTCCGGGAGGATCTCACATGCCGCGGAGCGGCTGGGCCCGTGAGCCATGGCCGCTGAGCCTGCGCATCCGGAGCCTGTGCTCCGCAACGGGAGAGGCCACAACAGTGAGAGGCCCGCGTACCGCAAAACAAAAAACAAAAAAACGCTTCCTCCAGGCGTGCTGGTGAGAATCCACAGTAAGCAGCCCCTTAGTCCCTTCCTGCTTCTCCCCCACACCCCATGATGCTCTCTGAAGGCATCTTGTGAACAAAACCACCAGAAAAGGCCATCCAGGAGAATGCCTGAAAAGATGTGTCCTGAGGCCTCTTGAAGGTTGTCACACCCACGATCCAAGTCACAGGCTAATGTACCAGCCTTCGAGTGAGGCCCGCTGTTCAGGACTCTGGGCCATGGCTGCCTGAGACGTCAAGACCTGGAGCCTCTGGGTTTGAACATTTATGAAGATGAGGGCAGGAAGCAGAGGGAGGTGAAGGGGTGAGACCCCCAAAATGGGGACAGCTATTGGCTAACAGTGGTTGGATACAAGGTATAACAACGAAATGACTTCCCTTAAATAAAAACCAGAAACCTCCTGGCTTGAGCAGGAGCAAAAGGAAGGAGGGTCTCAGAACACAAGCAGCCTCGCCCACAGCTCTGGGCTCCCAACGCCTGTGTCAGCCCTGCCCCCAGCCCCAGCAGGGGCCTCCCCCTTAACTCTCAGGCCAAGAGTTGTCAAAAAAGGGTTAGTTCTCTTTAGTTCCTTTCAGCACAGCCAAAACACATGGCATTTTCACTTGAAAAGAAAATAAATATGGGCTTCCCTGGTGGCGCAGTGGTTGAGAGTCTGCCTGCCGATGCAGGGGACATGGGTTCGTGCCCCGGTCCAGGAAGATCCCACGTGCTGCGGAGCGGCTGGGCCCGTGAGCCGTGGCCGCTGAGCCTGCGCGTCCAGAGCCTGTGCTCCGCAACGGGAGAGGCCACAACAGTGTGAGGCCCACGTACCGCAAAAAAAAAAAAAAGAAAACAAAAGAAAACAAATAAAAACCTTTGGGGGACTTCCCTGGTGGTCCCTTGGGTAAGACTCCACGCTCCCATGCAGGGGGCCCGGGTTCAAGCCCCAGTCGGGGAACTAGATACCACATGCATGCTGCAACTAAGAGTCCGTGTGCCGCAACTAAAGATCCCACATGCCACAATGAAGATCCCGCGTGCCGCAACTAAGACCCAGCACAGCCAAAATAAATAAATAAATATTTTAAAAATGTTTTTAAAAAAAAAAACTTTGGAATCCTAAGGAAAAACAAAAAAAGAAAGAAGTACAAAAAATGCAGAGTAACTGTCATCACATTCTATAGCAAAATGTTCTGTCTCCATAGAGGTCATGAAGTGCTTTGCTGACAACAAAATACTCATTCATCCAAGGATACAAATGTGTGAAATGCATTTTGCTACTTCCAATTCAATGCTCTTAGTAGACATCGCTAATCGATCACAGCATTTTATCCAAATGTTGAGCCCACTAATCTGAGAATCTTTCTCAACACAGCTTCCTAGACAGCCAGTACCAATCAGTCGGCACAGGCATAAAGATAAAGCTTATCTGCCATCTCTGCTTTTGCCAAGAGGGCTGAAAAGGACAAGGGAACACCTTGTCCAGTTTCTTCCCTTTTAGTTCCATTTGTCTTTTGACCAAGAAAAGCCTCCAGTCATCATCTTGATTTCTTGTTGCCCAGGACATGGTATAACAGTCACTTTGAATGAAAGTCCAGTGCCTCCCTCACTGAAGTACAACCTTTTCCATTGTTACAACAGACCATGGAACCTAGGGCCCTTCATTAGGTCTCCTTCTAGGCTGCACAAATCTTGTCCACACTGGGCACCACCCTGGAGTCCTCTCTGTTTCCACATTCCCCGTCTCACCCTCACGGTCTGCCCGCATATGTGCTCATGGGCCTCAACCAGAATGGGGAGATTTAGGCTTTCACCAGAGCACAACCTAGACATCCCCTCCAGCTCTGCAATGTCATGTTCTAGGCAGCACGTTCCTGTGTCGAGTAGTGCTTTAGAAGACTTCCTGAGTGTGTCTTAATTATTTTTAAATTATTATTGTTTCATTTAAAGCAGGAATTGCAAATACGAATGCCTACAGAGTCCAGACAGGGAATATGAATGCGAGAAGCAGAAGCAAGTGGAAGCACAGGTACAGATTGTCAGTGAGTGGCAGGGACTGTGACAGCTGGGGAGTCTGTGACCTGTCAACAGGGCCAGGATCTTCTCTGCAACCACAACTACCACTGTGCACAAACGTGGGCACGGTATTGCAAGCGTATCATTCTTCAAGTTAAGTTAAAAGGTAGGTTGTTATGTAAAATCTCGTTTTAAAATGTTGGCTCAAATTCATAAAGCCCTATGAGAGCCAAACAAGTCATGTCACCTGCCGGTTGAATCAACCAACGGCCTGCGTGTTCAAAACCTCTGATCTAAGGGAGTGCTCTTTTGTTAACAGTTACAGATTAGGTAAACAGTGGGAAGTGACCCTGAAAAGAAAATAGGGAAGCCACTACCAGCAGAGTGGAAGCACTTGAGCAAGAGTTGGGAGGTGTTGGTCAGTGGCACACAGTGGTGGGACTGTGTAATCTAGTAAGAGGGATGGAGAAAAAGGAAATAAAATCAGAAGCATAAATTAAGGGCGGTCATGGAGGGATCAAAATATTGATATCTGGAGATTTGATGTGATCCTGGAAATTAACAAGGAGCCATGTTTGAGCAAGAGAGTGACTGACACTTTCCTGCGGAAAAATTTTAGAAAATCTGGCCATCCCTAGAATCTCTTTTTCTGAAGGATGAGACTGCCTCCCTCCCTTCAATTAAACCAGTAGACTGTAATCAGAGGAAAGCAGTGGAGGCCACAGTCCTTTCTGTGATACAGGGACTCCTGAAACCCAAGCTCAAACTTGCTGATTTGACTTTGCTCTTTTTTCCCTAAAGCCACTTTCATGTCATTCTCTCACTTGCAATGTGTAAGCCGCCTCTACAGGGCCACCTAGGAGTTACTTAATATGGACTCCAAAAGGCCTGAGACAATGGGGGATGACGCTATCGGCTCCCTCGAAATCACAAATGTAGAAAAACAGGGATCACCCAGGAGGATAATGGTTTCAATGTGTTCAGAAAAGGAGGCCCTGGCGTGAAGTCATGCGCTCGAGTGATGGGAGGAGAGAATTCTGATTCCACTCAGGATAAGCTCAAGGGCACAGGGGAGAGGTCACCATTTGCATTTTTCCAGTGACCATTTGATAAGGAACCTCTACTGGGCCCTGATGAGAGATTCAGGTGTGTAGTTTACAGTCACGGTGCTGTTAACCCCACCTCAACCCCTTTCACCAGCTGGAAAATAATGACTTGTGCTGGGGGTTCCCCCTCCCTGGATGGCAATGAGGCTAAGTGAGGTGATTCTCCAAGGCTCCAATTCTCCCAACTCCACCTGGGAGAAGATGAGAAACAGAATCTTGAACTGCCCCTCCTACGCAACGGCGTGGGGATCAGGGCACCCTTGACAGTCACAGTGGAATATCTGAGGTTAAAACTGTTCACAAGTGATCCTGAAAGTCCAAGACATAGAGTCATTTGTTCTTTCTGGTCATGTGAATTGGAGTTTCAAGTAGTGGGGGGACTAGGTCATGGGATCTGATTCCATAGTTAGTGGTGGAGCCCCATCAACAGGCCACAGTACAATGCAGTTGCTGTCACGTGTGTACTAGTTCATGCAAAGTAGTAGAAAGTAACCCTGAACAGATAGTCAACGGCTGCTGAAATAGAGAGAGAAGTTTTATTGGGGAAATCATACTCTATACAAGTATCACCAAAATAGGGATTCAAGAAGGTCCTGAGATCCACCCCTAAAGATCATCAAGGTTCTACTATGGTAGAGTCAGAAATAAGGATGAGCGGGATACCAAAATTTCATACACAGTAGGCTCTCAATGATGTTTTCAAAATGCATAGTTTAAAAACGGTAACAACGGGGCTTCCCTGGTGGCGCAGCAGTTGAGAGTCCACCTGCCGATGCAGGGGACACGGGTTCGTGCCCCGGTCTGGGAAGCTCCCACATGCCACGGAGCGGCTGGGCCCGTGAGCCATGGCCGCTGAGCCTGCGTGTCCGGAGCCTGTGCTCCGCAACGGGAGAAGCCACAACAGTGAGAGGCCCACGTACCGCAAAAAACAAAACAAACAAACAAACAAAAAACCAGTAACAACAACAACAAAAGGAAGAAAATAGCAAATAGTCTAGGGGTTGCCTCAAGGGGATGGAATTATGCATTTTTCTCTGTTTCTTTAATATTTTATGATCTTTCTAGATATTCTGCAAAGAGTAAGTGTTACTTCTATAGAAAGAACAAATAAAAAAAAGAAACCAAAGGGGAGGGAGAATGAGGATAAGAAACATGAAAGAAGAGGATGGTAGAGGATGGTAAGAGCCATGTCTTAACCTAAACTAACCTAACCTTAACCTTAACCTCACCCAAGCGTGCAAGTTCCAGCTCAGAGTCACCACTCAAGCCTTATCTCCACTAGCATATTCAGTAAATCGTAGTGGGCACAACAGTCTAGGCTTTCCTTAAGATAAAATCACCACCAGCCGCAAGGCCAGCTTCACTGTTAGAAGTGGTGATCTTGCACTTGTGTGTGACCTTATAGTTTTGAAAATGCTTTTACAACCTCCACTTACCTGTCTGTCTCTCTGCTTAGTAGCAAGAGATGTTATATATATATATATACACATACATTTTTTTGCATAATCTTTATATGTAATTATATAATTTGATACACAAATTCTAACTTTTCTAAATACTTTTGAATGCTTCTCCTCTGTCCCTCATCACAACCTTGTAAGGAGCTTGGTGGAAATGAACGACCAGAGAAATGGAGCCATTTGCCCAAGGTTGCACAGTGAGTTCAGGGCAGAACCAAACTGGCAGCGGGGAGGGGGTTGGAGAAATCTAAGTCTTCCCAAGCCCAAGGGCAGACCACGTTGTGCGGTGGTTATCTCGGAGTGTGCACAGAGCCGCAAATGGATTTCCTATCAGTTTTAACCATCTTTTAAGTCCACTGGAGAGGATAGATTTCCACAGCTTCTTAATCCAACTGTAAGAGGACAGAGTTGGTTTCAAACCCAAAACTAACGCTATGCAAATAGTCTGAGGTAACTAGTGAAGGTCACAGTGTGCAAAGGTCAGGGCCGGAAACCACAGAACTATTCAGCATTTGCAATACTTGAAAAAAAATTGCAGGCCTGACCGTGCAACTGTCCAGATTGCTCAAATTCAACTTACTGGGCTACTCCTTTGTTTTCAATATATATATATATATATATATATATATATATATATCATTGCACTACATTCTCCCATAAAATATCTCACAGCTGGGGAAATATTCAGTGACCACAAAGATCACTAAATCAGTTGGCTCTGTAAAGACAGCTGATGACAATAAAAGCAAATGGGAAGGAAACCAGAAAGACAGCTCACGGGTGTCCCAGTCCTGCAGATGAAAGTTTGTAGGGGGTTGGCCTAAATTTCTCCTGTAAGTTCTAAGCCTCCCTCTTCTTCTGCTTTGACCCGATTTCCCAGCCAATAAGGAGATGTGGGGCTGACAAGACAGAAGTGGTGGACAAATGGTCCCCTAGGATGAGATTTAAAAGCAAACTTAGTGTCAGAAAGACTGGGCTGGGGGCCAGAAGTACCTGGAGACTTGAAGCCCCCAGACTGTTGAAGGCAACGGTGTGGGCAGTGTGAAAAAAGGGGCCCTCAGCTCCACATTCGTGGGAAGTCTCTGAGTCTCTCCAGCAGAAGCCCCGAGGGCTCAGAAGAAAGATGTCCTTTAAATGAAGGGAACAGAACCCCATAAAAGAATGTGCCGGAGAAACTGCCCTCCTACAGGGACTTGGAGAAATGGTGATAAGATGATAGCAATACTGCCATTTATTGAGCGCTTACTGGGTGCCCAGTGCTTTATCTGCCTTCTCTCATTTCTTCCTTACAACACTCCTTGGAGGCAGGTGTTGGGATTACCGCCTTTTTCCAAATGAGGGAAGTGGGGGGAAAGAGAGGTTAAGAAACTGATCTGCAGACACATAGCTGGTCTCTCTCATTTTTGTGCCCTGGCTCTAACCACCACACACACCTTCCTACCACCATGGCCCCTCCCCGTCACTACTGAAACAGTGACATCACGCTCAGGTACCCAGGCTGGGATGCTTTCTCCCAGTCCAGATGACACTCAGACAGCAGTCATTGCATTTTATGTCATCATCTAACAAAAATTCAGTTCATTGAATTCTGGACACCAGATGGTGGAAATTCAGCAGCAGATAATCCAGAGACGGGTCCCTGCCCTCCCAGCACTTCCAGTGGGAGACACAAGCATTCAACAAGAAATAATGATGTGATTGTGAAAGCAAATAGCTGATAGCTTCAAAGTGCTTAGGAAATGATGATGCAAGGGATTTTTTTTTGTTTTCCAAGCCCTTTCGAACTCCCAAGACCCTTTCTGGGAGTCAGTGAGGTGAAAACCATTTTCGTAACAATACTAAGGCATTAATTGTGTTTTTCACTGAGCTGGCATTTGCACTAATAGTGCAAAAGCAATAGTGGGTAAAACTGCTGGTGTCTCAGCAAGAATCAAGGCGGTAGCACTGAAAGTCTTTGTAATTGTCAATGCAGGTCACTCCCAGCTTTGAAAAAAGCCATTTTCACTAAAGAATATCCTTGATGAAGCAGTAAAAATGATTAATTTACGTAAATCGCAACCCTTGAGTACATAACTTTTCAATATTAAATTAATATTGCACGTAACAGAATGGGAAGCATGCATAAAGCCCTTCTGCTACATACCAAAGTGTAATGATTGTCTTGAGGGAAAGCACTCAGAAGGTTGTTTAAACTAAGGGATAAACTAGCCGCTTTGTCAGGGAAGAGCACTTTTACTTGAATGAACAATTAGCAGACGAACTGTGGTTATTCAGACTTGGATCTTAGCAGATATTTTCTCTAAAACAAACTAAGTGAGCTTGACACTACAAGAAAATAACTGATGGTATTTGTTGCCAATGATAAAAGCTGAACTTCTGCTAGAAAAGTAGAATTTCCAAAATCTACTCTCCACCACCATGATTGTAACAGCTTCTCAATACTCACTGAATTTTCTAAAGAGATGTTGGTGATCTTAATAAATATGATATTTGAAATACTTATCATGAACATGTCAACCTTTAGAAAATCTGCAAAACTCAATGAACTAATACTTTCTAAAAGACCAACGCAAAATGTTATAAATCACGCAAAGGTAAAAGATCTATTAAAGTGTAAGATAGACCAATGAATTTAGTGTTGCAGAGTACAAAAATTTCATTGATAGGTTTCAGATTCCATGTTGCTACTAACTTGTAAGAAATTACTATTTGTTGAGTTTTGGTGTTATATCAGAAACGAACATCCATAATTATCTAAAGAGTCTATTAAAACACTCTTCTCTTTTCTAACTATAAATCTGTATGAAGTCAGATTTTCTTCTTATACATGAAGCAAAACAACGTATCACAAAAGACTGGATGCAAAAGCAGATATGAGAATGCAGTTTTCTTCTATGAAGCTAGATGTTAAAGAGATTTGTGACAATCTGAAACAGCACTGTTAGGAAATTGTTTTCTTTTGGAAAATATAGTTATTTTTCATTTAAAACTACACTATTTATGCTAACATTTAATGTGCGTATTGTTACGTTTCAATAAATTTTAAAATATTTTTTAAATTTCTCAGCTTTAATTTCTAATATATTTAAATACTAATGGACAAAACCCACAAAACCAAAGCCCTTCCGCAGTTTTTAAGAGCATAAAGGAATCCTGACCGAAAGTTTTGAGAACTGATGACTTCGATCTCTGTGCTCAATAATAAGATTATTAAAGAGATGAATAACCACTTGAATACTTAGGTATTGCCATTCCAAGGCTTCTATGTGTTTTGTTCATTTTTCCTATTTTATTCATATAATAAATATTTATTAGCTGCCAGATATGATCATTATTAGTAGTACATCTGTTAATAAGACCTATAGAACTTTTTTTGAGTTTCTTTTTATTTTATTTATACAGCACGTTATTAGTTATCTATTTTATACAAATTAGTGTATGTATGTCAATCCCAATATCCCAGTTCATCCCACCCTGCCCCCCCAGCTTTCCCCCCTTGGTGTCCGTCCATACATTTGTTCTCTACATCTGTAAGACCTACAGAACTGTTTACTTTCCTTTTCATTTTATAAATTGAATGGAATTAATAAGCACTTGAGTTAATGCAGACCCCAGAGCCCCACACATGGGGTCCTAGGTAGGCTTTCATTATTAGCTGTGAGATGTAGGCATGATTCTTAACCTCTCTGTGTCTCAATAGCCTCCCTTGTACGTTGGAGATAACCGTACATACCCACCTCATAGGGCTGTTGCAAAGAATAAATGTGTCAACACATGAAAAGTGTTTATAATAGTGCTAAACATCGTAAATGTGGCATAACTATCAGCTGGAATCCTATTACATGTAGCTTACTATCATTGTCATTCAACTTTGAAAAATCCCTTTCAACAGCATGTTTACTTTGAAGATAAGGAAGCTAGTCATTAAAGGGCCTGTTTGAACGGATCGGAGTGCCTCCCATTTATAAAGCTCTTCCGAAGGAAAGGGAAGCCAAAATTCTCTTATGCCTGATCACCATACTTTAACCAATTTGAACCTGACTGTCTAACCTCAGCTGATTGGATCAGGGATCCGTCGCTCTCTAGGCTGGTTTGCAACCACTGAGATAGCTGGCTTGGCAAAAGAGCTCCACCAATAAGGTACTAGCTGACCAATCATATCTTCTCCTGGGATTGACCAGGAATCTACAGAGGGGCTCAGCAAGCGGCGGAGTGGGTGGGCAGATTGTGTGGCCTGGGTACTGGAAGGAGATGCGGCAGCATTGTGCGAAGATTGACTGTGCTGGCCAGTTAGGCACCAGAACCCTTTCCAGGTCTGATAGCCACTGAAACATCCAGCCCAGGTCCGCAAGTTCTTCTGTCCCCACAAGGCCAGAGCTCACCACCCTGCACTCTGAGGCCTGAAGCTTGCCTGCTTTGGGTCAGAAGGCCTGGCCACTCTGAAACGTGTAAAGTCTTTCTACTGAATCCTGTTCCCGTTATCTCTGCAGCGTCTGCTCTTTAGATTTCAGCAGTGGAGGATCAAAAAGGGAGAATAAACCCTTTTCTGTTTGTTTGTTTGATGTTTTTTTCCCACACGGTCCGGCTGCCATCAAAGAAACCATCACACTGTCTGCAGTTCTTCTGCTGGGCCAGAGCCCAGGAGGTGGCAGCCAATGGGCACTTCTAATGCAACTGGGATTGACAGGTATAACCTTGCAATGTTGCCAAAGGGAGCAGAGGTGGGAGGAGGGGATGAAGGAGGGGCAGAGAATCTCAGCATCGCATCTATTTCCTGGACACTAGTACAAAAAAATAGAGAGGATTGGGGGACCTCAGCGTATTTATAATCCACGTCAACCATTTTAATCTTCAATATGAACAACTGAGATTTTTCAGTCTTACGTAAGATATCCTTAATCACTGAAACATCCCATTTACCAACTACGTTGTTGCCTTAAATCCTTTCCTCATAGAAAATCTGCTGCCACCGTTGTGCATCAACTAGTTCTTCCAGATACATCACTGGGTTCATTAAGCAGAGCCCCTACACAGGCTCAGGAACCTTCTGTGACTCTTTGCCTGCACACAACCAGTAAAAAGGCTGGTATTCATGGAGTATGTACAGAGGAGTGGATTCAAGAACGGTGTGTCATTGTCCAAAGGTGATTTCTTCTCTTGCTCTCTCTCTGCCAAAGATAGAGGCCTAAGTGGCTAAACCTGAAGGTTTTCGGGGAGTAAGATACTTAACCCTTCCTAGAATGAGATCAGGAAAGAACTTATTCTTTAACAACCCAGAATCAATGCTTCTGAAAACAGCCTTCTCTAAGGCTTACCCCTAGAGTGTTAGGACAGTCTAAGACCCAGTGCACACTCTCAGATTGCTTCCAGATAATTCTCTAATCGGGGGCCTTGAACCCAGTCCAAGGCCTTTGCTTTGTATTATGGAGTCAGTTAACAAATATTTACTGAGCATTTATTAGAGATTTCAGGTCACGAATTGATAAGGTTGGAGCTGTCTTTTAAGGAGATCAATCTGTCAATA
The DNA here is from genome assembly GCF_949774975.1 of Lagenorhynchus albirostris. NCBI lineage: Eukaryota > Metazoa > Chordata > Mammalia > Artiodactyla > Delphinidae > Lagenorhynchus > Lagenorhynchus albirostris. Next base: position 66,523,028 of record NC_083110.1, read on the forward strand.
ATTTGCCTGGTTGACTGACATCAAGCTGAACACAGCTGAGGCTATTCTAGCAGTTAAGTTAGGATGCTGTGAGGCACGAATAAGAATGGTGACGGGGAGACAGAGAACAATGTCATAGTAGAATAAATCAGGTTAATACGCAAATATAATATGGTAGCTGTAAACCCAGACAATCGTGGGTCGCAGTCAAGCACCTGCACTTACCCCAGCAAGTGACTTAATCTTCCCAGGTTCCAGTTTTCTTACCTGTAAAATGAGAATAATAAAATTCACTTAGATAGATAGATCGACAGATGATAGAAAAATAGGTAGGTAGATAGATAGGCAGGCAGACAGGTATACACACACACACACACTCTTCCCAAAGGTAGCTCTATATATTTGACTGCTATCTGTTCACCAAAACCCATTTTCTCTTCTCCCTGGGCAGAGAGCTGAAGTTAAATGTTGCCACATGACTGAGTTCTAGCCAATGAGCTGTAAGTAGAAATGATGTGTACTCTTTCCAGGCCTGGCCTTTTCAGATTCCCCATTGGAGATCCTCCATACTCTTTCTCCATCTGTTGGCTCAATACAGAGACGTCTGAGGACTCAGAGAACAGAGCTATGAGACACAAGAAGCCCAGTTCTGTGGATAATCATGGGAGGATTACCAACCAACTGGGAATAACTGCTGGAAACTTCACATGAGTGAGAAATGAATTTCTATCGTATTAAACCACTAAGATTTGGGGCTTTATATCTATCTTTCTATTCTTGTACAGAACCTGACATCATAATCCTTTAATAAATGAGCATTATGACTTTATTTTGTTGTTTTAATACAAAGACCTACAAGTTCTCATTTCAAGAAGACAAGACAAACACAGCAGCACACACTAGAAGCCATGTACGTGATGCAGAGAACAGAAGTTCAAAAAGTTCAAAGTCCCCAGGAGTTAGGAAATCTGAGACAGCCTCACGTAGCAGGTAGCGTTCAGTTTGTCTTTGAAGACTGGGTATGAATTGTCCGGATAATGGAGTCTGCATTCATTCACCAACATTTTAAAAAAATCAACAAAAAATTACCCATAATCCAGTATCTACCCCCGTAGTCTGTAAACACTTCAGCTCTTACCCAATATTTCTCTATTGCTCATGTCTGCTGCCAATGATGTCCAGTGTGGTCTGGCCCTGGTTACCATGTCAGCCACCTGCAACCTTCTGAAATCACCTAACTTCCACTTTCCATCCCCAGAGCTCTGACCCGAGAAAGGAAGGACATGCAGCTTCAGAATTTTTGATACCCTTCCCCTTGGGTCCATCAGAGCCCTGAGTTTGTGGCTTTAAGAAAACCACTTGTCAATGAAACTATAAGCATGTGTGTACCTTGCTCCAGCCTTTTGCTTTGCTCCCTGCAGCTATTGATCAATAAATCCATTTTCATTACCATTTCCCTCTGGCTGTACAAGCAAAAAGCTTCATTTCAGAAATCAAAAGACTGAGCAATCTAACGAAAGGGTTTTGTTTTAATGAAAAGATCAATCAATCCAATGAGAGGGTTTTCTTTTTTAATCATTACCATACACAGAAAGTTTGCAACATAAACTTATTGCTCTAATTTCCCTCTACAAATAATGAATTATAGATGATATGATGGGAATTCTACCATGATTTACAAGTTGCTTCCATCAAAACTATTGCCTTTTAGTCTTTTTCTTTTTTTTTTTTTGGCCACACTGCCCAGCTTGCAAGATTTTCGTCCCCCAGCTGGGAATCGAACCCGTGCCCTCTGCAATGGAAGTGCAGAGTCCTAACCACCAGACCACCAGGGAACTCCCCTGCCCTTTAGTCTTTAAAACTAGTTGGAGTGCCTATTTTATATGAATAGTAGAAACTACCTTTGAAATTTCCCGAGTTACTTCAACTTTCCCCAAATGTTTAACACAGACATTTAAATTCTCTAGGTTCAGAAATGCACAATATATTCATTGAGATATGAATTAGACTTAAACGTGTCATACGTCATTCTGCCAGTTTATTAAACAAATGGGACCCACATGTGCAGTGTCAGAGAAAACAGAAAAAAACGGGACTACTCAGCATTTAGTACATGAGATCATTTAAAACTCACTTCATCACACTGTCAAGCATGCATTTTGCAGGAGGGTGCTAATGGAGCTGCAAGGTTTTGAAACACTTCCTCTCCCATCTCAGGATGCTGTTTGTTCTTAGAGGAAAGGGGAAACATTGGCAGGCACATGCACTACTGTTATACAGAAACCCCTCTGATGCAGTGTAGAAATGGCCTTCTCTTCAGAAACACTTAAACAATGGTGCCTGCAGGTGCTGCTGTAATCCGAACAAGTACTGAGAACTGGTATTGACCGTAAAGAGCTGGCTGAAGGAAAATGAGAGATGCACATTTTCAAGCCTTCAGGAGTCTCATCAGGTCTCTATATGCTAACTAGCCATGATCTAATTGACTTCGCATAGAAATCCAGAATAATACCCTTCAACAGAGGCTAGCGTTTGAGGGTAGGTGCTTTGCAGTTTGAAAAGTCCTTTGGATTCTTCCAAAGGACAACTTTGTGTCATTCTTTCATTCAGTAAATGCTTTCTAAATCACCTATGTGCTAGGTACTGTGCTGGGAGCTAGGAATTTAATGCCAAGCGAACACCCAGTTGTGACTCTTGCCTGGATGGAGCGTTCATTCTAGTAAAGGAGGTTTCATTCAAAAAAGTGAAGTCACACTATGATAAATGCTATGTAGGAGAAGTGCATCAGCTCTGAGGGTATAATTCTGTCCTAGAAGCAATGCAGTTGCTTATACCACAGATAACAAATGGGTTTCAACTCATATGCTAATTCCAATTGATTAATAGTCTCTTTGAGGTATGGTGTTGAGAATGCTTCTGAGGTCTTGTCTGGCATGCATGCAGAAGGGGGAAGTGGTAGTACTTGTGCCACGTATCTGATGTACCTGGTATCCATACAGAGCATGTAGGCATTTGAGAACAAAGTGACATGTGGTTACAGTTGCACAGTCGTCTAGCAATAGCGCACAAGATCATCATATAGGTTCTTTTCTTCTGCTGCTTCTTCCCTCTACCCATCTCTGGCTATCTGAGAACTGGACTGGGCCAGTATCTCTACACTCAACCATGACAGACATAAAGGAAAATGAAACTCACTCCACCTCTGTCATAATTACAAACAAATCGGGCTTGGTTAGACTTTGGCTGGGAATGAGGACGAAGCTCACTGGGTAAGAGAATGGCTCCCCTTGAAGTTCCTGGAAAGAAAAATCAGTCCACCGAGACACACGTGGGTCCTAGAGAGCAAATCTGTGAATTAGTTTTCGTTTCTACAGATCCATGGGACAATGACTCTAATCTGAATTATAAATCTATAACCAAAGATTATAAACCATATATAACCAAAAATTATAAATCTATAACCCAGAATGGCATTATCCACCAAGGATGGAAATGCTCATAATGTGAAAGGCCAAGGAAGAGGAAATGCGCTTCGAGTCAAACAGGAAAACTTGCTTGGGTGTCTGGGAAAAGAGCTTTAAAATAAAAAGTACGTGATGATTGGGGACTGTATCATCTCCATCTTATATCAGAGCCTCCTTAAGTGCCATGCCCCCTTCCTAGAATATTCTGTCCCTACACACGCGCGCGCGCGTGCATATACACGTGCACACATCCCTTCAGCGCCCAGCCCAGATCCTCACCCTTCAGGTCCCATCTTTTTTTTTTTTTTTTTTGCGGTATGCAGGCCTCTCACTGCTGTGGCCTCTCCCGTTGCGGAGCACAGGCTCCGGACGCGCAGGCCCAGCGGCCATGGCTCACGGGCCTAGCTGCTCCGCGGCATGCGGGATCCTCCCGGACCGGGGCACGAACCCGTGTCCCCTGCACCGGCAGGCGGACTCTCAACCACTGCGCCACCAGGGAAACCCCCCTTCAGGTCCCATCTTCAGTCTCTTCAAAGAGATTTCCTTGACCAGGCTGTCTAAATTAGATGCCTCTTCTCTGTCCCATTATTCTTTATTTTTAAAGCCTATTTGTGTTCTGCCTCAATATCCTTACATTTACCCCAAGTAGATGATATAGACAGATAGATAGATAGATAGATAGATAGAGATATGTATATTTTCATATATGTGTATTTGATAACTACCTGGTACCTTACAGACACTCATTACATATTTGGTGAATGAATGGATGAGTAAATGGATGAAAGAATAAGTGGACGATACTCTGGGAAGTTTTAAGAACAGAACAAATGATTCACCTTGAATGTTTTAGACCAGCTGCGAGATTCCTAACCTTGATCTGAGTAGGAGCTATTTTTAATTCTTCAGTCCTGTGATTGGAGGAGGAGAGAAGGGTGGGGAGAAGACAGGAAAGGGAGGGGCTGATGGGTCCTACTCTTCAGAGAAAGAGGCCAAGTCTTTATTCCCTGTGCAGAGATTAGCCAGATAAGCCTGGAGAGGCCAGTGTGTATGCCTGGGGCACTCTGGGAACTCGTGGCCTCAGGGTCTGCGGAGGGATGGGGGAGGTGGAGCTTCTCGCTCTGTATTTCAAATGCACTCTTAGGAGAGGGGTCTTTTCTCACTTCTCAGTTCTCCTTTCTGAAGTGCATTTTCCATGAGGGGAACATCACTTTCTCCGGAGAGCTGGGAGGAGTAGGCCATTGAAGCCTGCAAGGGAACACCCACTCATCTGCAAACTGGCAAACAGGGTCTCCCACAAAGTAGAAGGCTTGATTCAGGGCTTAAAGGAAACAATGGAGTCCATTTAACAAAGCCAATGTGTAATGAACTCGAAACAGTGCGCTTTAAAAAATAAGTAAAAAATAAGTTACTAAAGCAGCCTTTTAAATTTTAATGCATGCTTATAGCTTTATTTTCAGACTACCATCTGTTACCTCAGGAAGAGTTTACTGGTTTGTCTATCATCATGATTCATCACCTAAATGATTCCTGAGCTATGAATGACAACGTTGATTGGAATTCTGCAAATGGCAACCCTTTTGCATCTCGGCTAGCTTTCACAAACTGTGCAAAACGTTCGAAGAGAACTGGTACCTTCTAACGCCTGGCAATTCACAAAAGAAAGATGCAACGAGAGACAAACTCATTTTTCAGATGAGTTTGCCATAAAACCCTATTTATCGGGCTCTTTCAAGATCCTGATGTTTTAAAAATCTTCCCATCAGTTTTGTTTGTGTTTTACGGAGACGTAGCCACGGGCCTGAGTGGGAGACATCGCTTTTGGGTCGTCTCCCAGCGGCACCCCTCCTACCCCACCATCTCAGGAAGGGAGAGGAGTGGTGAAAAGCAGAAAGGGGATGAGGTGGGGCAGTGAAGTGGTGGGTAATTACCAAGGAAATAATAGAAGCCTCCTACCTTTTATCAGAGCAAGTATCAAATACTGTTTGGCCCAAGTACATTTTGTCCCATTCTGTTTCTTATGCAAATTACACATCTAGAGACTAGCCTGTCACAAAAGTTGACTCCGCTTCCCCAACTTTATTCAACTTGCCTTTGAAAGGAGTATCATGTACCTGATTGTTAGCTGGGTAACAATCAGAGAAATTGTAGGCAAGATCTTATCATTATGGGGGGGGGGGCTTCTTTAGAAATCAAAAGCACCTGCTCTTTGTGAAGATGGGCTTCTAAAGAGAGAAATATTCCCATTAGAAAATACCCCCGAGTTCAAATGGGAACATGATTAACATGTCCTCCCAGCCTGAGGGTACCAACCTTAGACCAATAAACTAGGGAACCTTTATTGAGCACTTACTGTGTGCCAGGTCCTTGCAACAGCCATAGGAGATGGGAAGCCTGATTATACAGATTTGGAAACTGAAGGCTTGGAAAGGTCAGGTGACTTGCCAAGATCCCACAATTGGAAATGTGACAGAGCCACAACCTCTAATTCCAGAACGTTTGCTTTTAATTACCTATGACGTAATTCAGCACTGATGACATTAATGTATACTATCTAGTGACAACCCCCGCCTAATAGGCTGCCCTCTTTGGATCTTCCAAGCAGAACTGAGTATAAAACAAAAGACTTCCCTGAAGTCCTGCTCCTATAGAAGAAAATAAGCTACTCTATGCAAACCAATTTACACTTCATTTAATACTCCTAGTAACATTATATCATAGATATGATCATATCCTTTCAGGAAAGGAGGAAATTAAGGCTCACAGAAGCTAAGTAACTTGCCCAAGTGTACACAAGCTAGTAAGGGATAGAGGTGGGCTTTTGATTCCCAGGCCAACTTCAGTATCTATCTGCCCGGCACCTTGTAGGCATCCATCAGACATTTCCACTGAGAGAGAGGGAAGGCTTTTAGTTCCCCTGCAACCCTTTTCATGAGTGAACTCTGCCCTTCCAGGTCAGGGTCAAGATGATCCTATTGACCCCCCTGGACCAAGGCTGGCTGAAAAGAAGGACGTATTTGAAGATGGGTGAAAAGAATCTTCTTGAAATAGAAACAAGTATCCTAACGTACATGGAAGACCAATGCTGAATTATCAGTGATGCATAACATTTGTGTCAAATCAGAGAGGCCATCCTTATGAAATTAGGGCATGAGGCCTCCGTGACTCGGCTTACCTGTTGCTTCCCCTGTCAAGCATGTCGACTCTCCCTTTTCCCTCCTCCCCCCATCCTACGTTCCCGGTACAGATTTCTATTTTTCCCTGCATCCCGCACCCAGCCACCCAGTTCCTAGTTCTGCTGATTTGCCTGTGTCTTCCCAGGGTCTTGTCCCTGGTATACTGTAGGGACTTAATATATGTTTAAAAAAATGGACGGAGGAAGAAGCTCAGAGTTAGTGCTAAGCCCTAGGAAAGAGAAACTCAGAAGTTATGCATGCTTGTGAGATGCAAGCGCCATTTTCTGCTCAGGAAGTAATGCCTCTAATGAGTTGTGGAGACCAGTATAAACGTGCTGATACTTCCAGGTCACACTAAACTTGATCCTAGCATTAAAAAAATGAATGTGTTTCCTCTTCTTCCCCTCTCCTGCCCATTTGGTCTTTATCTATAAAATATATTCATTGCATGTGTGTTACACAATATAGATATGTCTCATGTAGCATGAATCTACAATGGGCACTTCGTGGTACTTCCGAGGAAAAGAAACACAACTCAGGGACACATACATGTTGCCAGAAATTGTTAGTTGTCTCTTCATGTGATCTGTTTCTTTACCTAGCACTTTACAGTTTACAAGAGCCTTCACATCATTGCTCTCCCACCCCGTGAGGTGAGTTCAGGGCTGTGGCTTCCATTTACAGAGAAGGAAAGTGAGTCACAGAAATCTTTCGTGGCTTGCCATATGGCTATTTCCTTAGTTCTTAAATATCATCGTTGTAAGGCATGCCATTGATTTAACAATAGGTTTTGAGGATATAAGGAAACTACCATACTATGTATACATATTGCTTATAAGACACATCCCAACGTTTCTGAGACATTAAATTATATGCACTTGGAGAGAGAGACATGTATCTTAAAACTAAGAAAACGTGGTCAGTAGTGGAACAATGACTTAACATGGCATTCTAACTCTGAGTCACTGTGTACAATTTACCTTCTCAGCTACATTATAAACTCCCACAAGCAGGGTATTTTTCTACACTTTTTACATGTCTCTCAAAAAGCGTAATGTAGTGGCTTCTGTACCAAATGCTCTCAGTTGGTTGATAAAAGAGTCCGTTTCCTCTCAAAAACAAAACTAAAAGGAGCCCTTATTCTTCATTCTTAAATTTCTGGGTACTAAAAATTCCTAGGGAATATATTTGGAAACTTCCCAGGAGCCGCATTTTATCTGCTGTTTTTGGTGGGATCTTGTTTGGTGACTAAGAATTGAATCATAAGATTGCCTCTCTGAGAAAGACAAATACCATATGATACCACTTATATGTGGAATCCGAAATATGATACCAGTTATTTACAAAACAGCAACAGACACACAGACATAGAAAATAAACTTGTGCTTCCTGAAGGGAAAAGGGGGTGTAGAGGGCATAAATTAGGAGTTTGGGACTAACAGATACACACAACTACGTATAAAATAGGTAAACAACAAGATCCTACCATCTGGCACAGGGAACTATATTCAATAATAAACCATAATGGAAAATAATATGAAAAAGAATACATATATATGTACATATATATACATATATATATATATACATAAAACTGAATCATTTTGCTGTACTCCAGAAAACTAACACAACATTGTAAATCAACTATACTTCCATAACAAATAAAAATTTTTTTAAAGAAAGATTGCCTTTCTAAGTTCCTTCTCCCAATATCACCGCTCTGGGAGACTAACAAAACTTTAGAAACCTAGGGGGTCTACAATCAAAAGTTGTATTTCCGAATGAAGTTCTGATGAACTTCAAGATGAAACTCTAGAAGTTCGGAGCTTATTATAAGATATCAGAGAAAAAAATCTTTAACATGTTTGCATGAACACAGCCTATTTTTTTTGTTTAGTATCCAGTGTACCACTGCTGAACTTGTCTTCCTAAATTCAGTTTAGATAGCCTGCATATAAAAATAAGAAAGCAAGAAATAAACCAAAGAAAGCAAGATGTAAAAAAAGAAAACTGTCACCTGTAACCATGCAGAAATTGGTTTGTCTCCAATCAGAGTTATTTTTGTACGAGGAGGAAAAAATTCAACTTTTTATTCCACCCCTGGTTTAAAAAGCAGTTAAAAAAAAAAAAGGTTCTCCAACTCTGTGAAGTAAAAGAAATTAGCCTCAAGTGGCCGTAACTGAGCTTCCCATCGGATTATCGTGCAAGGTTGCCTTTTATTTCCCCCCCACAGTGGATAATGCATGTTCATTGTGGTTTATCTGGCGCCGGTTTCTTTTACACCCTCTGCTTATATAAAGTCGAGCTAGGACTGGGAACAGAGATTTGGGGAGCATCTGAGAGGCAGCCTCCAGCCGGAGAGAATGAAACAGTCGGGAACTCGAGCAGCCGCGTGTGAAATTGACACTCTCTGTGGTATGAGCCCCATGTTTTGCCTCCCAACGCAGACGGAGAGCCGTTAGAAACGAGACGCGTGATCCATCTCCTCTGTATGTGCTGCTTTGTTCTCACCCTTGATTTTAATTTCTCGCTCGTGTTTCTGACCTAGAATGATCGAGGCTCGGGCCCTGTCAGGACCGTGAACGTTTGGCCAGCTTGACTTGGCCACCTGGCAAAAGCAATGGTGATGAGGGCCTTCGTCCTGTTGGCTGTCTTTGCAGAAGCCTCTGCGAGATCTTGCGCTCCAAATAAAGCAGGTATGCTCTGGTGCTGTGGCCCATTTTCCTGGAAAGGAACTTTTCCTGGCACTTCCCTTCGCAGAGTTCCTAGCCCTGTGCTTCTATTGTTAGGAAAATGCAATACTGCAGCCAAGTAGAAGCGCTTAAGCACCCCAACGCCCATCCGGTTTTTCCCACAGAAAGTACAAATCTATTGGGTAAAGTTACGCTTTTTAAAAATTAGAGGCTGCTAAATAGATGAACCAATAGATAAAATCTTCACATTTTTTTCCCATTTTCTATTTGACTACTGCTTTTCTGTCCTGTGCCATAAATTACTGTTTCATGGCATTGCGCATAAATGGACATTTTAAATTTTATAGGCTTATTACATGGGATGTTCATATATATATGAAACCAGATTGAATGGATCGGAAAAATATATATATATTGGAAATATAAATATGAAAATACATTGAATCTGGTTTCAAAAATACATTCCTTAAAATAAGTTAAAGCTTAAAAGTGGACCAATTTTGAATACATATTAAGAATAATGCAGATATTACACAGAGGTTTCAAAAACTGTAAAAGTGGAACTTCAGTGACTGAAGTTGGGGGAAAACTTTCGTCACAGCTCATGAAGAAGAGTGGGGAAAGTATTTTTAACTAACTGCTTTGCATGCTCAGCTGTAACAGGAGCCCACCATATGTAGATGTTACCAGATCTGATTTCAGACCAGGTCTCTCCTCTTTCCAGATGTCATTCTTGTGTTTTGTTATCCGAAAACAATCATCGCCAAAATCCCAGAGTGTCCCTATGGATGGGAAGTGCACCAGCTGGCGCTTGGCGGGCTATGTTACAATGGGGTCCACGAAGCAGGTTACTACCTATTTGTCATCCCAGATTTGTCACCTAAAAACAAGTCCTATTGTGGAACCCAGTCCGAGGTAAGACCAGGCCACACGTGGAGGAGTTGCTAAGAGGAGGCAACTGGGCCCAAGAATGAGACATCTCCTGTCCACCCTTAAAAAGATTCAGAATTCACCACTTTCTTTTTAAGAGTCAGTCCCAACTCCCAAATTTCCTGAGATATTAGTGTTCTTTAAATTCTTTTCTTCTGTCTAGTTTAGGCGACTCTTTGGATTTAAATTTTACTCTCCTAATTCACTGCCTGAGCAGCTAAGCCACCGTCCGTGAGTAGAACAAAGTACATTTCCCACCTCCACCTCACGTGGAGCTCCGAGCACATGTTCATGGCTGCCATCCTTCCTGAGTTGGATGGGTGAACCATCCTCTGCCCGAGACTTGGAAGTGGGGACAAAGGGGTGCATGTGGAAGGCATCTTAGAGACTTCCCTGGTGGTCCAGCAGTTAAGTCTCTGTGCTTCCACTGCAGGGGACACGGGTTCAATCCCTGGTCGGGGAACTAAGATCCCACATGCCACACGGCGTGGCCAAAAAAATACAAAGATAATGGAAGGCATCTTAAAGGAGTGACCAAAGTATAACACAACCCGTAATTGGGTCTTGTGAAGTACCCAGGACAGGTAATCAGAATTAAAATGAACCACAGACATCCTCTCGCCGAGTATCCTTATGGGATGGAGGAGAAATCTGAGACCTCCCAGCAAAGCCGCTAGTTCGGGGCCACAGAACCAGTAGAGATATAGTCATGAAGGGAGCCTAGGTCTTCTGACGCTCTGGCTGACGTCTAGAACTCATACGGCCTTGACTGAAGGAGATGGTACATCTATCGGGTCTCAGCTCCTGGGGCTACCTCCTCTTCCTAAAGGTCCCACAAGGATTCAGGGATTTAGGGAGAAGAGTCATGGGCATGATTAACAAAAACATCATGTCTTTGAATATCCTGGTAAAATGAACTAGAAATCATATGTGCAGTCTTAGGCAGATCACTTCTCAAGTGACCGTTCAAGATCCCTTTTAACTCTAATATTTGGTGATTTTAAAGTCCAACAAGTCAGAGGAAAGAAACTCAGAAATAGTGCTCATGACTGGAAGAGGGAAAGAGCAAAGAACCAGGCAGTAACGTTCTAGAGATGGGAGGTAGTGAAGGTGTCACATAAGATTACTTGGACAGGGGAAAGTAAATTAAAAGTTGATGTTAGGAGATAGAGGTTCCTGAGCCAGTCCATTTCGGTCAGAAGCCCAATGGGTATATGGATTTTTTTTAAGTGTACAACATTCAACTTAGATTATTATAAGATTATTATAAACAATCTTGAACAGACTTAAGATCTCTTTACAAAAATTATCAGCTCACCTACAAACAAGAGTGGGTGCTACATCAATGGCAGACATTCATGTCTCCCCATTGGGCATTTTTCTTTTTTCTTTTTTTTTTTTTTTTTGCGGTACGCGGGCCTCTCACTGTTGTGGCCTCTCCCGTTGCGGAGCACAGGCTCCGGACGCGCAGGCTCAGCGGCCATGGCTCACGGGCCCAGCCGCTCCGCGGCATGTGGGATCTTCCCGGACCGGGGCATGAACCCGTGTCCTCTGCATCGGCAGGCAGACTCTCAACCACTGCGCCACCAGGGAAGCCCTGGGCTTTTTTCTGAACCATCTTCAGTCATTTATCCAAGAGGCCTCATTCACATCATGGGGGTACAGGGCCACCCTAACCGCCTTCTTTCTTTCTCCAGTACAAGCCCCCCATCTACCACTTCTACAACCACATTGTTTCCAATGACAGCACCGTGATCGTAAAGAACCAGCCTGTGAACTACTCTTTCTCCTGCTCCTACCACTCCACCTACTTGGTGAACCAGGCTGCCTTTGACCAGAGGTAAGCTGCTCAGAGAGCGGAGGGCGGGCCGCCTTGCGTGTGCTCTGCAGTCCCTGTCAACCAGGCATGTTTCAGTCCTTATGCAAAATTCTCTCCCCTTTTCAGAGTGGCCACTGTTCATGTGAAGAACGGGAGCATGGGCACATTTGAAAGCCAATTGTCTCTCAACTTCTACACTGTAAGTGGTCTCCAGGGCTCCACTGCTACCCTGGGGCCTTTCTAGGAGATGATGGGATGCTTCCTCAGCATTTGTTCTCCTCTAAGCCGTATGCAGACCCCCATTCTTGAATTTGAACTGAGACGTAAGCTTTGTTCTAGCTTTAAGCCTCTTTAAAGACTAGATGCAGCAGACATTCAGATTCATAGACTGGATGGAAGAAAGGAAAGGTGCCACAGAGGAAAAAGGGCAATCTTCCCATTTCACAGATGAGAAAATTGAGATAAGAGAAATCAAAGGTCAATAGGCAATAAAGACAGCCAAGGTCTAATTCTTAATCAAGATCAGTTTCCACCACAACCCCCTCCAGAGATTTATATTTAGGATCTAGCTCTTGTTAAAACATCGGCACAGACTAGTGAGCTTCTACCTGGGACAGGGCTAAGGGGAGAGGTTGGGGTTGGCTGCTGCCGCTTAGTTCTTTGGTCTCCAAAGCCCTTTACTTAGTGGGCCTCCTCTTTGTCTAATTTGGACATGCTGCCTACATTGACATCAAAGCTAAAGGCACTAAGAATAAAATTCTCCAGAGAAACTAAATATGCAATGGCCATTAGCCCAGCTGCCCTCCTATTTAGATGGGGTGCTCTGTTTTTTAGACCTGCAGCTTCCAGTGAGGGGACATGCATATAGGAAATGGCCCAGCTGGCTAAAGGAAAATGCAGGCAGGAATAGAAACCTTTACTTCCAACATTAGAACTGGAAGATAGCCCTAGAGGCCACCATGTACAACCCATTCATTTTGCAAAGGAAACAACTATACTACCTGGAACTCCACTGACCTTGAACTCTTTGAACTTGCTTTACCAGCTCCCTGGAAGCTATTAATCTTGCTGAACTCAGAAGGTGAGAGCTAGAAGGGATCCTAGAATAACCTAGTCCATTTTATAGCTGAGGATCTGAAACCCAGCGAGGAAATGATCTGTCCAAGATCCCACAGGTGGTCCAGAGCAGTACCCAGTCTGGAACAAGGTCCCCTAACATTGGTCTACAAGGCAAACTTACTATGCAGGGAATGGAGTTACTTAAGTTTCATGACCCCTCACTTCCACAGGCCCTTTTCAAGGCCCTGTGTCTAATTTTGTATTCAAAGTTTTGATTCTTTTAATTAAAGAGGGCTCTCTAAATAAGCTTCAAGGTCCCACAAAACCTAGATTGGCCCCAGGCTACACACCACTAGTGGTTAAGTCCTGAGAAAAGGAAATTCCATACAATCCCTTGACCTATAATCAGGGGGGTTAAAAACAGTGTGGATCACCAGGGTGAAGAAAGGATGGCAAAACCACTGTAGTAACTGCTGAAGGTTATCCAGAGAGGAAAATAAGCTTCACACATTGACAACAGACTCAGGGGACAGCCTGATGACAGGCTGTCTTTACTACTGAGCCCCTGTCTGGAAATACATGATTGTTGCTTTAACCAGATAAAATTATAGATATGACCCTATGAAGGTTTTACAACAGTTGGAAATGGAAAGGCACCACGATTGTCAAAAGTCATCATCCACCATCAGTTATGCGGAGCTAAGTTTCAGACAGAAATATCAAATCTTATAACTTTTTTAAGAAAAAACAAAAATTAGGAAGCATGTCCTCAGCATCACCCAGACCATCCTCTAGATGGCTAGACAGACTGCTTCCTTGAACTGGTAGAAATGAGGCTAAGGCCTTCCCTAGGGCCCACCAAGACCCTTATAGGACAAACAAACCTTGGCAACGAGGGGCCTCTGAGGTTATAACCGAGACTTTGGTACTGATTAACATTCCCACAATGGGCTCGGTTTCCTGTGCCTTACCCATGAGGTTGGTATTTTTCTTCTCCTCCCTTCTTCTGCTTTGAGAGCATTCTTGTGTGTCTCTGAAGCAACAGCTGCTCGCTGCATATATTTCCATCAAATTACCAGAGACCGAGCTGTGCCCTGCGTGGCACAATAGAATGAATGCTCTGCTAGTTGCTTAGGATTCTGAGAGCTCTAAATGCCAGGCTGCAAAACCACCAGTTCTACCCAGCATGCTTCCTCTCTTCTCTCTCTACCCGCTTCCACTCAATTCTGCCAACGGTCCATGGTTGGTATTCTCGATAAAGTTATTTTGACTCCCAATCCGAAATAAAGGAAGGTAGTCAAGTTGTAGAAGTAGCCTAGCACTGTGGTTAAGAAAATAGGCCTTGACATCAGACCACTGGTTTGAAGCCAGTTTCCACCATTTACTAGTTGTGTGACCTTGGACAAGTTAGTTAACCTCTCTGGGCCTCCACCTATGCATTTGTTAAGTGGGGATAATAATAGCACTTATCTGAGAGGTTTGTTATGAGGGTTAAATGAAATAATCCTTATAAAACCCTTTCCACAGCGCCTGGCAGCAAAGTAAATGCCCGAGGAAATTGTCATTCTCACAATTGTAAGCTTTGACCTTGTTTAAAGTGGAAACTGAGAACTCCTAGCACCAGCACTGTTACCTTTATAGGGTTGAACATCAATGTCAGAGTGGGATTAGGTTGCCTTCTATTCAATCAAAATGGTATTGACTATTCCTTTTAGTTAGACAGAGACAAATGCCAAAGCTTGGGATGGAACGAAGGCAAGCAATAGAGACCAAAATCATAGACTTCCAGAGTCAGAACAAACCTCAGAGGTGATTAATCTTGACCTTCCACCCAATGCCCAAAACCCTTCTGCAAGGCTGCTGAGGGATGGGTACCCCACCTCTTCCAAGGGCAATGGCAAGTTGGACCTTCTCATGTTAGGTCAGCATGTGAAATCTGATGTCATGAAATCTGACATTCCGAACTCTGGCCCACTGGTCCTGGTTCTGTCCTCTGAAATGATACTACATGTTACTGATGGTCCTTCAACTAGCTCAAGCTTGTCTTCCCCAAACTAAACATCGTCCCATTCTTGATGGTCCATTATCATCCTAGTGACTCTCTTCTCTGTATGATTTCCTGGGTTAATGCCCCCGTTAAAAGGCAGAGCCCAGAATTTGCCAAAATAAACTGTCCGGGTACTAAAGGGTAAGCTATCTGGACATAGGTCCCTAATTTTCACGTTACAAAGAAAGTAGGGGGAAATCACACTGAGTATTGTCTCACTGTCAGGTGAGAAGTGGAGAAACTGACCCTTAAAAGCGTTTTGCTTCAGAAATTGAATTAAGTGTGCAGATTCTGTGCTCCACTATGTAACATAATCAGGAAGCTTCCCTGCAAGTGGAGGTATTATTCCAATATTCCAATTCTTGGTTCCCGCGAGATGGGGCCAGGAGAAGCACCTCTGGCTACGCTGGGGACGGCGGTCTATGATTTGGGTCTCTATGTAGCGCAGTCTCCTGGACGTACATGTGATGTCCTCATCCCTTCTACGGTGGCACCAGCATCCTAGGAGGTACAGCCTCTCTGGTCCCGGCGGGTCTCACTGTGGTCTCATGTGCCTGTGCCTTTGGGTTGTTCCTCCCCGCTCCCGTCCCGATTCATCTGCTCCTGTCAGACCCAACTGCTCAGTCTGACAAATCATAACGCCAGGTGTCAATTTCCTTCCAAAGAATGCCAAGTTCACCATTAAGAGGGAAGCGCCTTTTACCCTGGAGACATACGAAATCGGTTCAGATCTGTTTGCAGGAGTAGAAGCCAAAGGGTTAAGCATTAGGTAAGTGTGTGTTCTTAATGTTTGTATTTATAAATACAAAGAAGAGAAAAAAAAACCAAACAAAAACAGCCCAGAGGCGTTTTAATCACCCGAAGTTTCTAGGCATACAACTCCCTAGCTCACAGTGATGAGTTTTGTTTCATTTCCAGGTTTAAAGTGGTTTTGAACAGCTGCTGGGCCACACCTTCGGCTGATTTCATGTATCCCTTGCAGTGGCAGCTGATCAGCAAGGGGTAGGTACGGCTCTCGGGACCACAGGGCTGAGAGGTGGGGCTCGGTAGATCCAGGGCTGCTCTGGCTTGGGACAGCTTGGAAGGAAGAGGCGGAGCCTGTTGGGGTCACATCAGTGACTTCCTCTGTGCTTCCAGACTGAGTACGGATACCAGGAATCACTAACATAGTGCTTTCTAGGTACCAGGTTCTGTTCTGAGAGCTTTATCATATACTAACTCATTTGTCTTACAACAGGTAGGTATTATTACTATCATCCCCATTTTCCAGATGAGAAAACTGAGACACAGGAGGGCTTAAGTAATGTCACATAGTTAGTGTATGTGTGTGTTTATGGGGAAGTGGGCAGGTTGGGGTCAAACCCAATCAATCTGACATCAGAACCCTGATGAGAACTAACTTAGATATCCATGTAAAAAGCTTAGTACATAGTACCTAGCTGGTATTCAAACAATTTTAATAATATCATTGTTTTTATTTACTAATAATTTCATAGGTAACGGGGAGTTCTTAAAATTTGGAGTAGAGGACTAAAGTAATGGGGTTATAGTATAGAAATGTGATTCTGGAAATCACACATAGGGTGGTTAGAAACAGAACATGGGAGGTAGAAAGACCAGATTAGAGGCTGCGGCAGCTCTAGAGCCGAAAGTGATAAGACCTGAATCAAGGCTGTAGCTAAGTGAGTGGAAAGAAGGTCATCCAACATCACCCAAGGGAGGGAGAAGCAACAAAAATTTAGCATCCAATTGGATATGGCAGAGGGAAGGACAGGGCACAATGTCTGAGGAACATGTGACAAAGAATGCTGCTGCACCGTGAATTGTGAAGATGAGAAGTTGTTTGTCATAGGCTCCTAGGGAAGAGGGGTTCTGGATAAGGGAGTTTGGATTCTCCTTGAGTTCAGGGATGACATATTGACCTTGAGATGACAATTGTCTAGAAGCACTTAGAATTGTAACTTTGGAAAAGGATGAGGATGAGTTAGACTAGAGATTCAGGCGTCATCCACACAAACAGTGAACACAGAAGAGGCCATTCCCCAAACCAAAGCAGACCAGTTACACTGGAACCATCAGGGCTGAGTAAACACTGCCGCCAGGGACAAAGATGATAAGATAACAAAGGTGAAGCCACTTTGGATCTTTATCTATTTTTATTTAACAAACACTTATACAGCCCTTACAACATACCAGGCATTACTCTAGGTAGGTGCTTTGCAAATACTAATTTATTTCAATTTCATTAAACTTCCTATAGAGTAGGTAGTATAACAATCACTATTTTATACATGAGGAAACTGAGGCACAGATAAGTTCAGAAACTTACCCAGAGTCTAAGCTAGTAAAGGGATGGATGATCTGGGCAGCGTTATCTCTTGATAACACAGGGTAGGACAGGCCAGCAAGGCCCACATGCAAGCAACCCATCTTCCTGCAGAGATGGGAGCTTAGTTTGGGTCCTTATTTCACATCTGTCATTGAATGATTCATTTAGGCTCTGTTGATGATGGTGCAAATCAAATGACCTCAGGGAGATTCTGAAATAAATTACTGACCTATAGGGACCTTGAAATTACCAAGAGGCACTGGGAACCTCTCTCAACCTATAGCCACACAAGGGCAAAGCCTTCTGCCACACCATGGAATCATCTCCTCAGATAGTTCTAGTGCCCCTGCACACCTAGTGGATGTGTCATATGGCAGAAAAGGGAATGCTTGTGACTTTGGGGTAGTCACTACAAGTGGTCCTCAAACTCTAGTGTGCACAGGAATTCCTTTGGGTATCTGCTACGCATGCAGACACGTTGTAAACCTACAACATCAGAAGGTCCCTAGGTGAACCCTGGGACTCTGCATTTAAGCACAGCCAAATTAAAGACACCCTGACCTAGTTGCAAATACTGCCTAACCGAAATGGCCCCTTGAGGTTGGAGATAATTGCAGGAAGACCAGTGTCAAAGGGGAGAATTAGAAAGGCCACTCCCATAACCTCCCAAATGGTTTTGGTTCACACCAGGCCCTTTGGAAGGAAACCCCAGTTTTCAAGAAAGCCTGGAGAGATTAGAATAGGAATTTTGATCTCAGGTGGAGAAGTGATGATGGTGTGAAAGCTTCCCCGTGGGCATTCCACAATCCCGAGATACCTGTCACGGAGGGACAGGTGCCACAGCCAGCGCCAAGAGACAGCAGTGCCAAGGCATCTAGGCCTGCCTGTCACTTGCCTCCTTCCTGCCGCCAGCAAAGCTCTGCTTTATATTGTTCCCACTGTCTGACACCATACCCGGACACCCCAGCAGCCAGGAGCTATTTTAAGGACTTAGTCTTGAGTTCGTACAAGGATCTCGGGTTTAATGACCGAATGATCCTTCAAGAGTCTTGTTTCACAGCTCAGAAAATGCCCCTAGCTCTTGTCACTACTCAGAGGCCACCACAAACAGATCCCAGCTTCTGGCCCTGGTCCAGATGTAAGGTGCAGTTTTCATGGCTCGTTTCACTCACTCGCAGAGTTAACAGCCCCTCCGTCCTACCTCTGATTTGGCCCCTAATGTCTGGTTCTGATGGACTGGGATGGGGGAGGGTCCACCATGAAGTTTCCCTGGGGCGACTGCACTGCTCCCTAGTGTGTGGGTTGAGTTGGAAGGACGATAGAGTCAGAGAAACACGCCAGGCGGGGCATGAACTTCGGGTTCCACTGAGGTGCTGTCCCCTGGTCTTTAGCTTTTGAACCCATAGACCTCTGTTCCGAAGAGGACAGGTTCTGGAGCTCTTTGTCACCTGCGTACAGGCCCTCACACTCTGTGGGTCTCGCTGTACATTCCCGAGAACCACTGTGTCTGTTCCCAACCCGGCTGAATGTCTGGCACTTAAGTAGGGAATCCACATGAGCTTGGTAAATGAAAAGGTATTGGGCTTAAACCAGGCTTTCCCAGTCTCCACACTGTTGACTTTTGGGGGCTGGATCATTCTTTGTTGTGGGGTCTGTCCTGTTCCCTGTAGGGCATTCTGCAGCATCCCTGGTTTCTACCCTCTAGGTGTCAGGAGTATCTCCCCCCCAGTCATGACAGCCACATGTCAAATTTCCCCTGGGGGGCAAAATGGCCCCCAGGTGAGAACAATTGGTTTCGACAAATGCCCATCTATGTCATTATTTTTTCTTTTACTGCAGTTGTACATTTGGGACTTTGAAACTTCCCAAATATTACACTCTCATTATAGAGAATTAAAAAAAAAAACAACATAAAGGTGAAAGAAGAAAACAAAAGCTGTCCATAATAGCCAGTGTTAACATTTAAATGGTATCCTTCCAGCCATTTTTTTCTGTGCTCATATTAAAAATAGCTTTACAAAGGTAATTATATAATAGAATAGATATAGTGCTTAAATAGTACAATGTAAATTCAAATTCCCGGTGGCAAAACCTCACAATACACACACAGCAATATGTTGGGTGTGACCTGGGCCTAGGTGGCTGTGAGAGCACTTTGGGAAATGCCGTTCCCAGCACCACCATCTTTATTTTGGACATATGCGGGGAGTCTGTACGTATCCCAGTCCTCCAGAGGAGAGGACATTGTCTGGGGGATTTCATTTCTTGGGGACAGAGATGTGGTAACTTCCAGATGTGTGGCTTCTCGTAAGTTGCTCCACCCTTGCTATACTATATCTGTAGAATGGGGATGGTCACAGCCGTCTCATAGCTCCTCCAACTGACCCCAAAGAAATGAGGATAAGTGAGGTGCTGCCACAGTGCTTCAGAAGGATAATGTGCTGTGTAACAGCCCAGGGGAGGCCGTGCGTGACTTTGCCTCAGACGCCCTTGCTAGAGTTCATGAGATGACCTTGTCTCTCCCCCTTGCCTCCCCCGACCGCGTGTACTCCAGCTGCCCTACGGATGAAACAGTCAGCGTGTATGAGAACGGGAAAGACCACAGGGCAACCTTCCAATTCAATGCTTTCCGGTTCCAGAACATCCCCAAATTGTCCAAGGTGTGGTTACACTGTGAGACTTTCATCTGTGACAGTGAGAAGCTCTCCTGCCCAGTGGTGAGCCACCCTTCCCGGAATGAGAATATTACCTGAGGCTGTGAGGGTGAGGGGATGGTATTTGAGAAGCTGTATTTTTACCTGGGAAATTGTCAACAGACCAGTGTAGATATGTGTGAGGACATACTGGAGGAAAGGCTGCTGAGGGTAGGGGCAGACGTTCCAGGCGTGTCTGCCCTGCCACAAACAAGCTACATGGTCTGGCCCAGGTCACTTAACCCCAGAGCCTGCTTTTCTCATCTTTAAAGATAGAGTGATGATGAGTAATGGCGGCCCTTCTCTTTTCAGAGAGCAATGGTAGGGAAAATGAAAGCAACAACAGACATGGAGATGCTTTGAAAAAGTTAACAGGACAAGGGAGATTCAAAATTCAGCTGGTAGCAATAGGCTCTGAATGGAAGTCGAAGGTAGGTATTTTTAGCTCTTGACTTACCAGCCTGAACGTCCGTCTCGGAGACTTAAGATGGACAAGAGAGATGTTGCAGGAATTCGCGACGTGAGGTCACAGCTGTTCCGACCACGTGAGAGGAAGGGCCCAGATTCCCAGACATGTTTAGTAGCTCATGCAGGAGGGTCGGTTTCCCCTCCGCTTCCTCCACCAAGAAGTTGCTGCAGAATCAGTCAACATGCGTAATGAATTCAGGTGGAAGAAAATTTTCCATCGTGACCAGGTGTGAACCTGGTCCTCAGAGCAGTGGTTCCAAAGTGTGGTCCACACTGCCTCAGCATCACCTGGGAACTCGTTAGGGATGCAAATTCTCAGCACCCCACCCCACCCCCTGGCCCCAGACCACCTGATTCAGACACTCTGGGCAGACCCAGCAATCTGTGTTTTAACAAGCTCTTCAAGTGGCGTGCATGTTTGAGAACCACTGCTCTGAAGATCTAAAAGTGTTCAATTCCAAACTGTTACCTCCTCCAGTCTATTTGGACCGGAGGCCTCAGTGAGGAAGGACACAGTGTTTCTGAAGAGGGTACCTGCTCGCATTGCCTATAGTAACCAACAGAAATAAGATGATAATCTCTATTTCTGTTGATTCATTTAGCCAGACAGTGGTCACTTACGAGCACAAACGGAGAAAGGGAAGGGAGTAGAGAAACATTTAACTGTTCATAAAAGGATTATTATTGGCACTACATTTAAAAAACGAAATGAACCAGAACACAGTTTGCAGGTATCCACGTCTCAAATCACAGTGATGAGAGTAACTATGGGTAAAAGCCTTACTTCTCATCAAAAGAAACGGAGTCAGTTCCTCCCACATGCAATGCGGATTTGTTCCAGCTTGAAGAGTTAAGGACGGAAAGATTTCTTCCTTTTCTCAAGTTGGAGAAGCAATGAAATACATCGCTCTGGGTTATAAAAACAGTAAGGGAACTAATGTCTGAGGCCTGGGGAATTTTGACTCCGTCAACTTTGTGACTTCTTAAAAAAAATCTCTTTTCTCTCCTGTGTTTTTTTCTCATCCCACCTCTCCCCTCGGCTTCTCCTGGGTCTCCAGACTTGTGACAAACGAAAACGCCTCCTCCGGGACCAGACTGGGGGCGTCCTGGTCGTCGAGCTCTCCCTCCGTAGTAAGCTTCTCTGTTTTCCAAATGGTTGCCCTCACGCTGGGCTGCGTCCACAGGCACGGCCGGTTTGAGCATTTTAACTGAATTGCCAAACCAGTTGTGCCTGTAGACACAACCTTTACCTGCAACGCGTCTCCTCACCTTGGGGGTGGGTAACTCACGCCCGATCAAGGAGGTTTGTTAACTACCCTGAAAAGTTCGGTCTGTGGCCTCAATTCCAATGCCCCCCAGGGACTAGGAAGTGCTGAGCTTCCACACAGTGTGCAGGTGATAATAATAATAGAAAATGAAACGTACTGGGGCGTCCAGGGCACGTCAACAAAACTAGTAAAGGAGCTGGGTGGGCCCTGGGGTTTCAGAAATAAAGGAGATCCACCCGGGCCCTATCCTCAAGAATGTACCATCCAGCAAGGAGGGAGATGCTAAATGCTAAGGGAAAGGGAGATAATTACTG
Source organism: Lagenorhynchus albirostris (assembly GCF_949774975.1). Lineage (NCBI taxonomy): Eukaryota > Metazoa > Chordata > Mammalia > Artiodactyla > Delphinidae > Lagenorhynchus > Lagenorhynchus albirostris. The sequence continues at coordinate 66,545,267 of NC_083110.1, forward strand.
TCAGTGGGGGTGGGAGAGGTAGGGTCTATGGGAATAGATGGGTAGGCAGCTCAGTGTAGTCAGGCTTAGGGAGGACCTCTGCGAGTCGTCTTTAAGTCTGACCTCAAGAGTGCCATGACATCAAGGGGGGACAAGGCCTGGGAGCTTTAGAGGACGGTCACCCAACTCTGGTCAGGAGCCCAACCCCATCTGCTGCCTGATTTTTATTTTTTTTTTTTGCGGTACGCGGGCCTCTCACTGCTGTGGCCTCTCCCGTTACAGAGCACAGGCTCCGGATGCGCAGGCTTAGCGGCCATGGCTCACGGGCCCAGCCGCTCTGCGGCATGTGGGATCTTCCCAGACTGGGGCACGAGCCCGTGTCCCCTGCATGGGCAGGCGGACTCTCAACCACTGCGCCACCAGGGAAGCCCTGCTGCCTGATTTTGTATGACCTGTAAGCTAAGGGCAGTTTTCCCTTTTTATGTGGTTGAAAAAAATCAAAAGAAACAATATTTCATAGCACACAAAAATTATATGAAATTCAAACTTCATTGTATATACAGAAAGTTTTGTTGGAACATAGCCACACTGGTTCATTTAGGGCTTGTCTCCAGCTACTTTCGACAGCGTCAAGTAGCTGCAATAGAGACCGAGTGGCCTGCGAAGCTGAATAAGTTTACCATCACCCGCCCTTTGCAGAAAGTTTACCAACCCCTGCCATAGAGAGCCGAGATGAAAATGGTGTGAGATGAAGCCTCTGTCAACCCTGCAAGAAACTTTGTGCTAAAGACAATGGGAGCGGGTTGGTTTCATCAGGGGAGAATCCAGTCAGGTTTGTGTTTTAGGAACGCAGCTCTGAGACTTCTCCCTCTGTGATCTTTTCTTAAACCTTCTGTATTCTTTCTTTACTCACTACAGGCAGGGGATCCTGCGGTCTCTATAGCTTCTCAGGTAAGCAAAAGAGACAGCTCTGGATAATGCTTTTAACAGGCAGATGTGTGTTTTAAAAGAGGCTTACCTTTGGCCCCAGCAAAGCCTTTACCTGAATGAGTTGGAGGGGGATCAGAGGTCGAGAGGTCTCTCTCCAACCAGCCCCTGAGCTCTGAAGGGAGGGAGGAGCTGGGGGCAAGCTGGATGAAGCAGAGTTGGTTTCCCCACCCCCCTACCAAGTCTAAGCAAAGACATCACCAGGTGGTGCCTCTGGGGTTTCTGTGTTCGGAAAACATGACTTTCAATGATCTGTTCATTCAACAAATATTTCTGAGTCCCTTCTGTGACCCTGCCCCTCATGAACTGAGTGACCTTGGGCCATGACCCCACTCCTGCATTCCCCAGTTTCCTCTGTGAAATTGGGTTAATAATTGCCCATATCATACACAGAAGTTGTTGTGTGGATTAACTATTACAGCTAAGAGCACGAAACAATGCCCAGAAAGCAACAAACAACCAGTAAGGATCAGCCATGATTACTGACTCTGTACCAGGCACTTTTCTAGGCGGTATGACTGCTGCAGTGAACAAGGCAGGCAAGGCTCCTGCCCTTCCTAATATGCATGAAGTATGGTGGGTGGGGCCGAATAATGATTTAGACAGCAGTCCGGGAAGCACCTTAGAGGAAGAAGCACTTCAGCTAAGACCCAAGGTCTCACCAAATGATGCGAGAAGATGGGTCTGGCAGTTCTATTTATAAACAAACTCACAGATGTAAGATTTGCTCTCACAATTACAGGAAACCATGCAAGCCAACGGTTTGAGACTCTAAGATGCACCACCTGGAGTCTACAGTGAAACGCACCATCACTGTATTATCGAAGTTCAGGTTCCCATCTGGCAGAGGTCCCTATCCTAGGCTTATCTGTTGGGTTCTTCGTACTGATGAAAGTGAGCTATGGAAACCCCAGAGGATGAACAAAACTATGTACAAAATGTGCAGAGTTTTATGGAAACCTACTGAACGTCTCTGAGTTGACTCATTTATGTTGAGTTGACTCTTTTGTTGCGTTCTCCTTACTCCTTGTCGAACTGTTTGTCTCCTTTCCTGTCTGGTCCACAGATGTTCTCTATCACCTCATCGTGATGCTGGGGATTTGTGCTGTGTTATAAGGGAGAGCCAGGCAGGCAGCTGCAGTTCCTCCACCCAAGACCATCTCCTCTGTCAATGACAAACTCACATTTATTGTGCTGCCAAAAAGAACAAACAGAAGACCGTATTGTTGGGAAGCAGAGAACAGCGCTTTGCCAAATATGTGTTCCAGTGATTTTTGTGAATTTCAGCGATTGTTTTTCTTCGGTGCCCCACTTCCTCTTGTGACTTCCTGTGGCTCTTAGATTCTGCCGTCCCTCCCCTGCAGCCGGCGGAGGAGTCTCCTTTTCCCATAGTCAAGTCGAGACTGCAGTGGACTCCTTTGAAAGCTATTCTAATTTTAAAAGACTAGCACACCCAACCAAGTGCAGCTGAGCATTTTGAGGACTTTAAAGTACTGAGGACGGAATGCACAGGAACAACCAACTTTGCCGAAGGAGCCTTTGTCTTTGAGGCTGTGCAATTCCTATCTAAGGACCAGAGCTGAGCCACCAGGCGGCGGTTCTAGTATTTCAAATGATGATGTGGGAATCAGAGTAGAAAACATTCGTTTGCTCAAACCTGAATAATATAAAGGAAAGTGATTCTTGAGAGCCCCCAGTGAGTGCTAACCCAACTGGTGTTTTATTATAAGTTTTCTTAAATATGTATAAACAGTATATACGTATACACTCCTTATTTTTATAGCTGATATATACGTCTAAGATCGAAAGAAAATTACAAATTGAATAGGACTCAGGCTACAAAAAGACTAAAACTCACATTAGCATTCATTGAACATGATAATGCGGCATTGCCTAAATGAAACTGCTACCTGTAACATGCTTCAGAGGGACTGCCACGACAGAGTCTCTTCAGCTTGGCAACCCCATCCTACTCGTGATGCCCAAGGCTCTCACTATTTCTATTTGCTCTGCTAAGAAATCTTCATTTGTAGAGCATGGTCTGACCTCATTTAGCCTTTACTTCAACATTCAAGCCCATATCTTTTTTTGTCTCAGTAACCTACGACCATTCGAATGGAACCAACAAAAACTCAGAAACACAAATGCAAATAAAATGAAAACAAATGGCCAGTGAAATCACGTGGTTTCTCATGCTGAGAGTGCTGCCACCCCAGTGATCCAGAACATGTTGAGAGTAAAGATTTACACGGTCAAGCAAATAAAAACGGAAAGAAGCGGTCCTGGTAGAGCATTGGAGGATCCCTGAAAACGCACTGAGGACCCCGGTTTGAGGCTAGAAGCTGAGATGCGCTAGGAAAAGCCTGAGCTTTAAATTCTGTTCTTCGTCTTGTAGAGACTCAACTAGCGGGCTTATCATTGGAAAACACGCCAGTTTGTATCTCTGTGTTTAATGTATTTGAGAAGTTTTGGGATCTGTAGTTTGATGGTTCTCTTACAACCATGTTAATGAACTCGGAAATTAAGCTGCTTCTCAAACCTCTGGAGGCTCGATTAAAATGACTCGTAGCTGAAACTGGTCTCAAAGCTGGTACTCCAACCAGTTTGGGATCTCTTCTTCCTATATATTCAGAATTTTTGTAGTCAGGAAGGACAGAAGACATATTTCATTGGTTCTAGTCAAAAACTCTTAAATAGCGTACTCACAGCCATAATCATAAATCCTTGGCTGTCAGAGTAAAACGAAGTTGTGCTAGTTTTGCTTTGTTTTAGCATAATGTTTAATGATCTTGTATCTCTTGGTGGTGCTACGGAATAAATAAAATGCCTTAAAATAAATAACCTATGACTATAGCTTACAGTGGAAATATATCATGTTGGTAGCCGAATCTTCAACCCTCCCACTGGTTTCTACAACTAGAGCTTCTTAAATTCACATATATATCACAGGCTTTCAATCATTTTATCCTGCAGTTGCATTTCAGAAATTCCAGTATTGTGTTTCTAGGCAAGGAGGCAGAGCCATTTTGCATGATTAATGTCTGGGGGAAAAGTTTTTGTGGTCATCCCTGTCTCTAAGGCCCTCACGTCTGTCACCAGCAATGGCATGTGCTTCAACTCAAAGATAACAGCCCCATGATGTTTGGTTGCATGTTTCATGTTTCACAACTTCTCTACTAAGGAATGAAGAGAAAGTCACTCTCCAAACAATCTCTCTTGCAAACTCCCATTAGTGCTAAACATAAAACAGACATTTAGAGGAGGAAAGGGTACTTTCTTCCTTAGGTATCCTTGGTTGACATAGAAAAAAACCCTGAATATAGATTTTAGGAAAGTGCTCTTATCAAAATTCCTAATTATGAACCCTAAAGACATCTTCTCTCTCTCTCTCTCTCTCTCTCTCTAAACTTGAGTAATTTAAACAAAATATATAGAGAGACATGGACATATACACACACATATATACTGAGTATACACAGGCACATAAATCTCTACCAATTGATAGAGACAGCTATAGCTATAGCTGTAGAGAGATAGATATAGAGAGGTTGATGTCTGTATATACTCAGTATATGTGCATGTATATATGTATAGGTGTGTACATGTGTATGTATATATGTGCATGTGTGTGTGTGAATGTAGGCACATGTGTATATATGTTCTATGTGCATGTGTGTGACTGGATGCCAGATGTTTATGTTACAATGTTTGATGAAAAAGGCAGAAGTAACAAAGTTTTTATTATATGAACATAACTGTGTAAGCATGTGGGCTAGGGCTGGAAGGGAACAAACACACACACTGCATACAGATACAAAGATGGGATAATGATAGTTGATTGTCATATCCCACCCTATCCCTACGTCTGTGTGTTATTTTCTAATTCTCTTTCAATGTAACAGTATTGGATTTCTCAGTTACTTCTGCTCTTTTGTACATACCTCTGTGAGTCCTCAATATGTTGCATTACTACTATGTTTCCTCTCTCCAGCTAAACTGAGAACTAAAGATCATAGAAAGTTTCACATTTTCTTGTGTCCCCCAGTGTGGTACCTGGCACAGAGTAAGGACTCAATAAATGCTCTTTGAATTAATGAAATGTTCATAAAGATGGATGGATGGATGGATGGATGGATGGATAGATCGGTGGGAACTGGCCAGTCTCTCTAAGAGACCCCATAGCAGAAGTTGCTTTGTTCCCTTTCATAATGGAACAAAGTGCTTAGCACCCAGAAGCCCTGATCCTAAACAAGGGAAGAAGATATGAGGCATGAGAAGATAACTTTTGGCCCACTGTCTCCATGCTAAGGTAACTCCCCTGTCCCCTTCATATAAATGTCTCTACCTTCCCTCCTTCCGAGGATCAGTCAAAAGCTTTCAATCCTTGGGACTTCCCTGGTGGTCCAGTGGTTAAGAATCCGCCTGCCAATGCAGGGGACACGGGTTCGAGCCCTGGTCTGGGAAGATCCCACATGCCGCGGAGAACTAAGCCCATGCGCCACAACTACTGAGCCTGCGCTCTAGAGCCTGTGAGCCACAACTACTGAAGCCCGCACACCATAGAGCCCATACTCCACAACAAGAGAAGCCACCGCAATGAGAAGCCCGCGCACCTCAATGAAGAGTAGCCCCCGCTCGCTGCAACTAGAGAAAGCCCGTGCACAGCAACGAAGACCCAAGGCAGCCAAAAATAAATAAATAAATAAATAAATAAATAAGATGAAAATGGAATCATGTCATAGAAAATGGAGTCTGTGAAGTTCCTAGAATTCAGCTGCCCACCTCTGGGCAGAAGAAGAGTCCTGCCGATGGATAAGAAAGAAATTAAGCAATACATTGAGAATGGGACATGATCCATTTGGAAGCTGCAGTGCTCACAGGAAGTGAGAGCTCAGGGCCAGGCCTTCCAGCCACTGACTGCAGGGGTTCTGCCTGCCTGGGACGGCCTGAACCTGTTGGATTTCAGTGATTCACCCCTCAGTAAGAGCTTTAGCCCCTGAAAACATTCCTGAGATGCCTTCTGCTGTGGGCCTCTACGTCCTTGCAGGCCGATTAGCTGATAAATATAATAAATACAAAGGTTAGGGAGGAGGCACTTTGCAGAGAAAGGCAGGTCCCTGGCCCTAGGCTTCGTCCTCCAGCTTTCCCCTTTCCCAGAATGAAATTGGACTCACTGCAAATTCGCAAGCTATTGCGCTGGAAACCTCTGGCGGGGAGGCAGGCTCGCTGGCTGGTCTGGGAGCAGCAGCCCTGGTTTCCCAGGAAATGAGTTCACTGTATCCAGCTCATCTGACTCCACCTTTGCTCTAGGCCACAGGACTCCAGGGTGGACGGAGGAGGCCAGCTAGATGGCTCCCCCTACTGGGAGACTGACTCAATACCCCGGAACTACAATCCCTGAAGGGGATATTTAAGACACCCCATGGACTTTCCTGGAACCACACAAACAACTTTGAAGAAAATACTCACCTCAGAAGATCTCTGGGATTTTAGCTTCATCCTCAGTAAAGTCGGGGAGTGGGATCGTGAAGCCTTTTGCCCTTCAACCAGAAGGTTGTTTGCTCTCCTTTGCCCTGTGGGAAGCAAAGGAGAGCTAGTGAATCACAGAGCAGGAGAGGTTGCCTGTCAAGTATGGTCTCTCAGCAGACAACTCAGGTCGCCCTTGAGAACTGTTGTTCGTAGCCAGAACTGCAATCAGGCGGGAGCTGCCTTGGTGAGGGAAAAGCTTCATCATAGATGAAATCGTGATCGTATCCTTGGACTTGGCCAATAAGCCTAGATGGACAGTCAACGATGGTCTATGGGGTGAGGGCCAGGGGAGGCTAAAGTCTGTTGCAAAGAAAATCTTTTTAAAATAATAATAAAATCTCTTGAGCTCTTACTATGAGTAGGGCACCAAGTGAAACACCTCACATACAGGTTCACAACTAATCCTCACAGCCACCTTTTGAGGGCAGTATTATCACCATTCCCATTTTACAGATGATAAAACTAAGCCCCCAAACGAGACAGCTAGGAACAAGTGGGACAGGATTCAAAGCTAGGTCTACACTGCTGACATCTAGAAAAATCTTCCTCTTACCTGAAGTCCGTTGATGAAATACATCATGCCAGACTTAGCAAACTGTGGAATTGAAGGTACCTCCTCCCTTTCACTTCTTTCCCTGGACCCTGACACTCACTCAAACTCCCAATGTCATAGTAACCGCTCACCACTCCCCCTGTGAGCATCTCCAAGATGCTCCTGAGAACATCTCAAGAGGAGTACCACCACCCCCAGAAAGGGCAATGCTTATCAGAAAGATGAGAAGGTATCATGGTACATTTCAGTGATGGACAGGAAGCCAGGATGGAAAGGAAGGCAGAGAGAAAGGGAAGAGATATTTAAATGTGTAGAGATGAGGTCCAAGTGCCCCCAAACCAATGGGCTTCCATCCCCTCCACCTGGGCACTTTAGACTCATGAGAAGGGAAATAGAAGAATGTGGACACTATAATTCCTGGGCTTATATTTGCTGTTGCTTTTGTGGGAGACTAGACTGGGGTGTTCAAGCAGAAGCCAGGAGACCAGTGTAGCAAAGAGAAAGGAGGCATCACACAAGAGGTTGGTCTAGGTTGGAGCCAAAGTCACAGATTCCATGTTTGACCACTTAAGGGAATTGTACAGTCCTCTTTGGAGGAAGATAACCTCACAGTCATGAGATCCTCCACATGGACCTTAGTGGTCTCCACGAACCACGGCATGGAGATTCACTCATCCCATCAAGTTCCTCAATATCTCCTTCAGGGACCGAAATGGGGTGGGGGGGTGGGCACGCATTTCGTCCAGTCTTACCTTGACTGGAATGGTGCCTCTCTTTTTCTCTTCTGCAAATCACACCCTCCCAACGCCAGCAGGGCGCCTGCAGTACTCTGAGAGACCTGAATCCGGAGAGCTGCCAGAAACAAGTTTTAGCCTAGTCATCACCTTGGTTGTGAATTTCATATGGATGTCAGTGGGGCAAGGGCTGCTGTGGGGAGGGAACACTACACACATGGCTCAAGTTCTTGGACTGCTAGCACCTCTCACTAAACAAATCACAGACAACCTCTCTCATGTCTAGGACACGTGGACTGGTATCACCAACCATCCAGGCATTGCTCAGATGCTGCTGGGTGTTGCTCAAGCTTTAACACATTCGGTTTAGAAACAGAAGACGAAATGGAGTCCATATGCAAGTTGGTGTTCCTGATGGATGAGGGCAGCTGGGGTCCTCAGGCTCCCTGGGACAGTACCAGAGCTGGGATGTACCACTGAAAATGTCCTTTGTAACCAGAACTGCAGCTAAAGTCAGGTGTGGAGTCTACATCAGCATTTCCAATTTCATATTTTGTCCTTGAACTCTTTACTTACAAGCTAAGAGAGACGTTTAAATCTGGATTTGAGACTCAGTTGATTAACTTAGACAACAAAGTAATCAGAGGGGAAAAGATTTCTTGTGTGTTTTTATATACTGTGGAAGATTTACAAATTCAAAAGAATGTTAACCTAAACTTTTCAAAACTTAAATCACTGAGTAATTATTTTTTCCAGCTGATAAATGTCTCAGCTGATAAATGGCATATATGTGTCTAGTAATAATCAATACAATAAAATTATTGTAATGCAAAAGAATTTGATGTCCCCAGGAGTTCCTGGCCATAGATTTCTTTGGCATCGCCAAAACTATACAGCAGGATTGGCACATTACTACCTACAAGCCAAATCCTGCCCACCACCTGTGTTTGCAAAATAAAGTTTTATTGGAACATAAACACACCCAATATTTTTACATGTTGCAAATTGCTGCTTTCACACAACAACAGCAGTTACATAGTTGCAGCAGAGACTATAGCCCCCAAAGCCTAAAATATTTACTGTCTGGCCCTGTTTAGAAAAAGTCTGCCAACTGCTGCTCCTTATTTAAATGATCTTACTATATGCGTACCTGACTGTTTAGGATGGAAAGTCTTGGAAGGAGATGTCATGTGTGTTTATATGGCTCCATTGAGAACACAGTGCAAAAACCCATCTTCAAAGCTTGTGACCAGTGTTGTCTGAATTGGATAATGATCTTATCCTCCAGATGGAAAAGAGTAGACAAAATGCAAATGGGTCTTCTAAAAATACTCTCTGGTTAAAGATAGGGGACGGGAGGGACAGCGATCGTGTGTTTGCAAAGTGCTGTAAACGATACCCACGCAAACTGCTACTTTCCATTCTGGAGGCCATGTTCACAGAGTCTCCAAACAGACAGTATCTGGGCCTGGTGATTCCTACCACGCCAGCCACCATGGGACCTGCAAAGGGAAGGACAGAGGCGCATGACCAGTCTGCATTTCCCAAGTGTGGGACTCCACAGTGCAAATCAGGTCAACAAAAGCAAGTCAATAAATAATCGTGAAGTAGCCTCTGGGGGCAAAGCCTGGAAACAGACCTCAGGGTTTACAATGAGGCAAACTACAGAACCCACAGACTTTTGGTGGAAAGCAACATAATCAACTGTTATGGATTGAATGTTTGTGTGTCCCACCCCAATTCACATGCTGAAGCTCTAACCTCAATGTGATGAGGAGGTGGGGCCTTTAGGTGGTAATTAGGTTTAGAGGAGGTCGTGAGAGGGAAGGCTCTTATGATGGGACCAGTGCCCTTATAAGAAGAGAAAGAGACACGAGAGCTCTCTCTCTTCCTGCACCGTGAGGACGAAGCCAGAGGGCAGCCCTCTGCAAGCTGGGAAGAGGGCTTCCCCAGAATCCCCCATGGTAGAATCCTGACCTTAGGCTTTCCAGCCCCCAGAACTGTCATAAATGTGGGCTGTTTAAGCCACCCAGTCTATGGTAGTTTGTTATAACAACCAAACTGACTAAGACAGAAATTAATGACAGTGTTATTCATGCACTGGAGATGTAAACAGAGCATCAGTGGCACAAACACGGGAGTAATTCATCCTGGTTAGGAGTCAGGTTTTATTTTAGTTAAGCTGTGGAGGGTAAGTAAGAGCAGGTCTGGCTACATCGTTTGCAGGGCCCGGTCTCAAATGACAATAAGGGATCTTCCACTCAAAAATTATCAAGCATTTCAAGACAGTAACAGAATGGCATTAAACCAAGTACAGGTCACTTCTGCACAAGTCACAAGCCCATGAGTTTGACAAAAACAGAACATATCAAAGGGCATTTGATGCAGAGGCATGGAGGGAAAGCAGCCCAAATAAATGTCCTGGTTCGGGGGCTCCTCCTAATTTGGGTTCAACTCCTTGGAGTCTTTGTTTGTCCTTGTTACCAAGCAATCTGATTAACTAGAAATACACATGCAAAGAGAATTCAATCTTTTCTTTCCCCTGAAGATGCTACCATTTGCTCTCAGGGTTCCTAAATTAAGCCTCAGACCTAGGATGTGAATTTAGAACTACCTGCTGCTGTGTCTGGACCACAAGGCCACCTGCCCTCAGTGCTGTCTACCGGTGTGGAGGCCAGTCCAGAGCTTAGCCTTCTCCTCAGGCATGTGCCCTATCGGGAAGTGGATGGTGGCACTGAGGAAGTGCAAGGACGTCGTGGCAATCTCGTCCACGTGTTGGGTACCATTCCGGACGGGAAGTCTGCTAGCCACCATGTATGCATCTCCAATGGTTTCAACCTGAAAATAAAGCAAGAAAGTGGCCTTGTGTTCATCGTGAGGGAGGCTGGGGGTGATGGTGGGGTCAGAGACAAGGCCCCTCATTACTGATCCTGTTTGAGGCCACAGCCTTTGAAGGGTCATACTCCCTGACCTCCATTCCATCCAAGTCCCAGCATTTACTCGAGTTCCTACTCTTGTCCTGGCTCCTACAAAGCCTTCCTTCCCTCACCCTCTTCCCCACAGTCTCTGCTTTCTTCTCTGAAATCTGAGAGTGCTGGTGATTATATTTCCCCAACCCTAGTTCAAAACCAGTCAGACAGGCAGCAATATACTGATGGGAGTAGATCTTGAAGGATCACACGGGTCCATCGAGTGCAATCCATCTTATCCAAGCTGAACTGTCTTCACTCCACACAAGGGCTCTTAGATCCAATTACACATATGCTTATATTATACAAAATATGTATAAATGTATGTACCTGCCTGATCTGTCCTCTTTTTCCCCAATCCTCCTAATAAAATCATCTTTCAGATCCTTCATTCACCACAGAGAATAAATGACAAGTGTAAGCATAAAGTTACAGCCCCTTCCAGATACGTTTGCTTTTCAGCAGAATCCAAAGATGATGTGGAAAATGTGGAATTTCAGGCCTTAGCCAGGCAATAAGACCACGTCTGCTTCCTGGTGACCCTAAAATGACCCAAAGCCAACAAGTACACAAGTCTAACTGCTTCTAGGCTACCTCTCCCCACCATGGGCACATCCCTTAGCAATATAAACTGATTTTAGCGTTAGTTCATGCAAAACGTAGCTAAGAAGAAAACAGTAAGAGGAAATCCCAGAGGAGGCTCGTCTAAGCAGAGCAGCTTCCATTTTTGTTGGGTGAATGTGATCTGCTCTTTGTGATTACCTGTACCAGCTTTCCTTCTGCTCTTGACCAGAGGCAACATCTTTGGGGAATTTGGGGGGATAACCATTGAGGATGTGTTGCCAGGGGACATGATTGCACTGTTCCAAGTCTTCCTGATTCCAGGACCACAGGCAGAGCCCTGCAATCATGGTCAGAGCTGGTAAACTAGTGGCTGCCCACCAGGTGCGTGTGAACATGGGCACCTTGGAGTCATGATCTGGCCCCATCTGAACAGCCAGAAGGCACACAAAGTGGCCTCATCATCACCACCAGTGAATGAAGCCAAATTATTATGTTGCTCTCCTCCCCTGCAAGATTCATTTTTCACTCTAGGTGACCCTGTTCATACATCCCCAGTGTAGCACTAGGCGGGTGGTTGCTGTCTGACCTTTAGCCGTGAGTCTGATAGTCTAAGCTTGGGGGTCTATCTTCACCTGAATTGCTACGGGCACAGTAACAGAAGTGAGACTCACGACAGATCCAAAGACAGTCTTTAAAGGAGAGTAAATGTGAGCCTCTCTGAATGTGGAAAAAATATATTCAGGAGGGAACTGGAGGAATTAGCCAGAAGAAGGTCAATGCCTGTTTTAGAAATGTGTTTACTGTGAGATAAAATAATGGAAGGAAACAGAGGGAACAACTGATGATTCTTGACAAGCACCTACATCTGTGATGAATCAAGCCCTTTTCCAAGAAAACAAACAGGAATCAAATATTGAGTTTCTGCCATGAATTGAGATAGACTGCCAGCCTGAAATAGAACCTTCCTCCTGGCTGAGGTCTAGGGCTGGATTAATCCTCACTCATGCCCGGAGACAGCCTACAAGGGTCATGTGTGTCTCCACAACCCAGGAACCAGGTGTCTCACCTTATACACATCATAAGTTTTAATGATGTGATCGAATAAACTGTACAGGTCCTTAAGGTGCTGCACAAGTTGCAGCGGGGAGCTGAGAGAACAGAGTTTTGTGAATCCAACAATGTTAGAGAAAAAGATTGTCATGGACTGAAAACGCTCTGGTTCCACGGCTCTTCCAGCTATGAGCTGTTCTCCAATGAAGCTGAAACCAGAGAATAGGATCGTTTTTGAACAGTATCATTCATCTTGTCTCCTATAGACCCCCTACAAAGTCTCCCTGGTAGGTCTTTTTCTTCGGTGGGTTAGATTTTGGGGTCACAAAAATCCATCATCTAGAGGGATTCTTTTGACACCCATTTCTCTGCCTGCATTTTCTCTAAAGAGATATTTGAATTGGTGGGTATAAATTCAGGGAGGGGTGAGAAGCAGTTCACATAAATCCCTTTTCAAAAAGATTTTCTCCCTGAGGGAATTTCATTTGCCCCAATTGGTCATAGAATTTGATTTTAACGACTCAGTCTGCAGATGTGGAAGCAAATGTAAACATTCATCGATCCACAAATTAACATTTCTGCTTCTATCAATCAATCTCACACTGACACATTCAAATCCCCAACCCCATTTCTTTGTCAAGACACATAAGAAGGGTGCTGGAATTTTAACAGCAGATGCTCTTCTAAGTGTTTAGAGAGTGCACAGGTGATAACAGAGCCAAAAATAAGCAAGTTTTGAATCTGAAGTTATTGGTGCCTATTGTACTGTGCAAAGCATTTGGGCAGACGTAAAATCTGAATATGCTGAGGGTAGTAATTAATCGGACTCCTGAAGCTAGAGCGCCATCTAGTGGTCGCTTCCTCTTGCTGCATCCCCTATATTCCATCTTTTACAGACCTGCATTCTCTAATTCCTGTGGATTCCAGGGCCTTGCCTCTATCTCCCTTTACAAGGTGTACCAAATTACACACAAAATGCTTGACGCATTTTAGAAGAGACTAACATTCTCTTAGAAAAAGAACACAGGAAAGAGTCTCTCCATGTGAGGTCTCCTTAAATAGCGATGGTGTTGCTTCCTAGTTTGTCAAGGCCCCTGCTACTTTGTGGAATACCTGGGCAGCGTTGTACACAGAAGTTGATCCACTTTCCTCTTCTCGGCCATCAGCTAGTTGGTCCTTTCTTCCACCCCCTCCTCCAGGTGATTGGGGTACACTCTCAGCTTGCTCACCATACTGTTCAGTACATTCACGCGGCTTTAAAAGAACCCAGAGATTTAAGTCTTTTTCCAAGAACTTTAGGGCCACAGTGGAGAACAACTTCCAAGTATACATTCCAAGACAACATGTCTCGCCCTTAAGGTTTCCTACTTAAGGGTTGCCGATGGACAGCAGTGAAATGACAATGGCCAAAAGGCCGCCTGGCAGGACAGAGCCTGTCCTTTACCAGCCCTGTGAGCTTGAGGGGCACCCTCTGAGCCTCAGTTTCTTCATCTGGGAAATGAGGATAATAATACCTACCTCACAGGGTCATTCTGTAGATTCAGGGAGATAATGAGTACTAACGCTGTGTCTGGTACCCAGTGGGCACTCAACAAACAGTAGCCTTCACTGCCCTCCCCACCACCCCCACTTCCCGACATGCTCCATGTCAATCGTCATGGTCATGCAGAAATGTAGATTTCAGGATGGGTCATTCTTTTCTTTTCAGACGGCAACACCAGATGTTTTCTTTTCAGATGACAGATGTAAGGGGCGTTTCTAGATCCTATAGGCTCTTGTTTTACTTTTTTTTTTTTTTTTTTTTTACGGTACGCGGGCCTCTCACTGTTGTGGCCTCTCCCGTTGCGGAGCACAGGCTCCGGACGCGCAGGCTCAGCGGCCATGACTCACGGGCCCAGCCGCTCCGCGGCATGTGGGATCCTCCCAGACCGGGGCACGAACCCATGTCCCCTGCATCGGCAGGCAGACTCTCAACCACTGTGCCACCAGGGAAGCCCCCATAACATTTTCCTGATGGAAGGGAAAGTGGGCCTTTTCTCTGGAGATTCACCCCAACATGCCTTCACCATGATCACCATCTTTTCATTTCCCTTCTCTCTGACAGGGAAGGTCGAAGCGGCGCTGACGCCCTGGGGTCCTTGAGTTGGCTGGTGATTTCTGAAATCCATTTGGGGTTTAAGTAGCTGAATGTCTGAGCTTTGTGCCATTTAGGACACTTCACTTTAAACAGACATGTTTTTAAATTTGTAAATTGAGTTTTTAAGTAAACTGAACAGATTAGAATTTCAGAGAAATCTGAATATTTTCCAAGAAATATTAGGAATCCTCCTGGAAAATGAGGACTCTAATGTAAAACATATAAGCACACCCTAATTAATCTTTTTTTTGATTAAGTTTTTTTCTAATAGAACTTTTCTTGAAATGAAGCATAGCTCCACGTGATTTCAGGAGCGTATAAGCATTTGGTATTAGAAATCCGCAAAGTGTGCTTTACGCAATTTGCATTCCATATAAAATGTTACATAAAAGTTATTTTAACAAACAATAAATGTTAACTACTATGTCCCACCTCTGTGTCCCACTTTGTAAACCTACTTTCTTTCACTTCCTCATTGGCTTCTACCGACATTTATTAAACATTCTGCTTAACCAGGTTTTGTAGAGGAAATAATATTTTGAGAACAATGTATTTGTGTTTTGGTAAAAAAAAACCACTGTGGTGTAACAAAATGAATGAATCTTAAAGGTATTACTAAGTATAAGAAGCCAGTCTGAAAAGGCTACAGACTGATTCTGTTTATATGACATTCTAGAAAAGGCAAAATTATGGAGACAGAAAATAGCTCAGAGGCTGCCAGGAGTTTGGGGAGGAGAAGAAGTTGATCAGGGGAAGCACAGGGGATTTTTTTAGGGTCATAAAATTATTCTGCACGATATTGCATTGGTGGATCAATGACACTACACATTTGCCAAAAGCCATAGGACTTTACAGCACAAAGAGTGAACCTTAAAGAATGCAAATTAAAAAAAATATCAGCTGGGAGATTGGACAACTGCAAGACAGAATGCAGACTGTGACAAAAGAATCTGTTTTACAAATGTGTGACCTAATCTCATTGAAGGGGATGGGGGTAAAGTGCCGACGTAAGTAACTTCTGAAACAACTAGAGACGGTGAGACTAAAGTCAAAAGGAACTACTCAAAACCACTACACTCCAGTTGGTAGAATCGCCTCTCAGGGAGGTACAGATGAAGAACTCTGAAACGACTGTACGCAAATACTGGGATTGAACAAATAAGTAAGTGGATGGCAGATGGTGGGAACCAGGATTCTCGTTGTTGGAAAGGGAGGTTATGGATCAGTGATGGGCAGAGACTAAAGTAAATGAAACATGTGATAACGACATTGGAGATGTCACTATGAACCCATGTTTAGCTTAATACAGATACAGATGGGTAGATAGAGATATGAATGTGTGTATACATATGGGTTAGTATACACCCACATATTATCTTGCTCTGTCCATGAGAGGGGCTAGAAGCAACAGCATCCCAGTAGCAACAAGCACATCTAGTGTCCAGGTGTTCATTCTCCAATACAGGAGCCAGGGCTTCTTAAGAGAAGTAGCTGAGGGGCTTCCCTGATGGCGCAGTGGCTGAGAGTCCGCCTGCCGATGCAGGGGACACGGGTTCATGCCCCAGTGCGGGAAGATCCCACATGCCGCCGAGCGGCTGGGCCCGTGAGCCATGGCCGCTGAGCCTGCGCGTCCAGAGCCTGTGCTCCGCAACGGGAGAGGCCACAACAGTGAGAGGCCCACGTACCAGGGGGAAAAAAAAAAAAAGAGAAGCAGCTGATTCTAGTATTGGAGCAGGGAAAATACAAGATGAGGCTAAAGCATCTTATACCACCAGAAACTAAGGAAGCACAAAACAAAACACTGCCATGGGTGTATGTCAAAGTACACGGAAGCCAACTGAAATGAAATGGTCAAAGATAAAACAATTTGAGCCACAAAATAAATAAAGAAGTATTAGATTATAACTCAAAATATAAAATTACTATATAATAAATTATATATAAATATCATAAATGAAATATAATAGGAAATTGAATGGATAAATAAATGGGAGAGAATAGACAAACCTGTAGAAATAAATTCCAAACAATTTATGTAGATATTTCTCCATTCAAGGTGGTGGAGCAAACACCTCCGTCCTTAGGTGAAGATTTCACATCGTGACCTCTTTCTTACCGGGACAGTATAGGAAGAGGGGAAATCAGGTCTCAAACGTTAGTGGGCATCAGAATCACCTGGGGAGCTAATTAGACACAGACCCTGGGCCCATGCCTCACTCCACCCCCACCCCCAGTTTCCAGTTCAGAAGGTCTGCAGTAAGGCCTGAAACGTGATTTTCTAACAGGTTCCCAGACGATCTGCTCCTACTGGTCGAGGGGCCACGCTAGGCCAGTGCTCCGCAGACTGTGGATCACCTGGGATCTTGACAGAAAAGCAAATTCTCAGGCCTGACCCCAGACCTACTGAGTCAGGAACCCTGAGGATGGGACCCAGCAATCCTGTTTGAACAAGCCCTCCAGGTGATTCTGATGCCCATTAAAACGTTTGAGAACCATTGGTCAAGCGTGCGCAGAGAATACGTACTGTTTCCAGTACCAGGATTGTTGGCAGGGGTGTATGGGAAGTTAATGGAAGGGTGTGTTTCTCCATAAATTAGGTGCATGTCGTACTTTTCCTGGTTGTGGTCCTGTGTATCTATCGTCCCCTGTGACCAGCTCTCATGTACCCTGGTGAGCGGAGGACTACAATGAGGGGGAAATATACAGATTGTTCACAGCGTTCCCACACCTTCCCCACCCACCCCCACCCCCCGTTGGCACAATCACACGGCAGCTGAGCTTAGCAAGTGTAGGTGGGCTCCTGCCTGGGTTCAGTGGAGGGAAGATGTGTCTAGCTGCTGGGTTCCAAATTCAGATGCCCCTGGATCTGAGATTAACCTTTTAGGATGAGTCTCACGTCTGCTTCATTTAGCCACAGATTAGAATCAGAATCTGCTTTCAAAGCAACTAGCACACTCAGAAAGCCTCCTGACTTGAAAAAGTCTCCAGGGAATGCGTGATGCTCTAAAGATGAGAGTTGGGATAGGCCCCTGGGGATGGGCTAGAAATGGTAGGCAAGGCAATAAAAAAGAAATGACGGGAAAAAAATCAAGAGAGAAGAGTGGGCTGGGTTTACATAGAAACACACACACACACACACACACACACACACACACACACACTTCCCTATCCTCTCTCCAAGATAGTGGTTCCCCACCTGAACTGCATGTTAGAATCACCTGGGGAACTTTAAAAACCCGGACGCCCAGGTCATACCCCAAACGAGTGACATCAGATTCTCTGAGTCTAAGATCCAGGCCTCAGCAGTTTTTAAAGTTTCCCAGGAAATTCCAATGTGCAGCCAAAGCGGAAATTAAAAGTGCCAGGGGGTTCCACCTGCTATACATTTTCTTATCAATTTTGATCAAATTTTGCTTCACCTCCCATTGCTTTTGCCCTTAATTCCCTCATGGAATGTGTTAAGAGACAACCTGGCCAAAAAAACAAAAAAAAACAAACCTGAATATATCCTTTGTAAGTAGAAAATTGGACACCATTTATCAAAAATTTTAAATATGTTTAAAATACATTTACCTTGGGCTTCCCTGGTGGCGCAGTGGTTGAGAGTCCGCCTGCCAATGCAGGGGACACGGGTTCGTGCCCCGGTCCGGGAAGATCCCACATGCCGCGGAGCCGCTGGGCCCGTGAGCCATGGCCGCTGAGCCTGCGCGTCCGGAGCCTGTGCTCCGCAACGGGAGAGGCCACAACAGTGAGAGGCCCGCGTATCGCAAAAAAAAAAAAAAAAAAGTGAATAAAATACATTTACCTCTTCAATTTCATGAACAGAAATCTATCCTGAAGGAACATTCACACATGCCCACAAAGATACAAGACTGCTCATTGCAGCAATTTGGAACAGCAAAAAATGGAAAACAGTCAAAATGTCTATCAATAGATAATATATGACATAGCCTTACAATGACAAATTTTGTAGTCCTTAAGAAAGAATGAGGCAAATTTGCATATACGAATATGAGGTAAGAGATACCCAGAGAGAGGCCACAGCATGAGATCTTCTTGGGTTATCTGGGTGGGTCCTAATCGAAGGACAAGTGTCCTCATGGGAGACATACAGAAGAGATCTATACAGAGAAGGCAGCAATGTGAAGATGGTTCTACATAGACCTACATGGCCACAAACCCAGGGACGCTGGGGCAGCCACCTTGGAAGAGGCAAAGAATGGATCTTCCCTAGAGCTTCTAGAGGGAGCTCAGACCTGCTGAACCTTGATTTTGAACTTCTAGCCTCTAGAACTGTGAGAGAATAAATTTCTGTTGTTTCAAGCCAGCAGGCTTGGGGTTGTTTGTTACGGCAGCCCTAGGACACTAATATAAGTCATAGAGGCCCCATCAGAGGCCTCCAGTGATCTTCCAGGCTATTGTAAGGACTTAGTTTTCACTCCCCAAATGGGAAGTCAAGGGAGGATTTTGAGTTGAGAAGTGACACAATCTGACTCATTTTCTAACAGAACTGTTCGGGCTGCTCTTCTTGAATAAATTATATAGTTCTGAGTTTCTTGATTTTTTTTTTTTGGTAACCAAACTGCAATTTGTCTTCTAATTATTTAAAAAATATGAATGTTAAAAATAAAAGAATGGAATAGATTCTAAATTAATAAACATTTAACAAAACAATAAAAACAAGCACTTAAAAGCTAGCCCGAATGACCAAAGCCGGCCAAGGAGTCTCTCCCAGCTTTACCCTCTGGTGCCAGGTTTAGATCATCAAAATGTTCGTGGTCCTGGTGGTGGATCAGCTCCCTCATCAGGATGGCAAAGCTGTAAACGTCTCCCTTCAGGGTGCCCGACAGGGGCACCTCTGGGAGCCGTCCAGCAGAGCTCTGCAAAGCCGAGGATGTCAGCTGCTGGGTGGAACTGGAAAAGCCGCTCCTTTTTTCTCAGGGAAGCACAGGAGCAGTGAAAGCATCCAGCCCCTGAGAAGTCAGCCCTGATGGTTCTAGACTTTCTCCATATTCACACACTTGGGGGTCCGTGTGTGTGAATAGGGAGGAAATAATCAGGATGATCCTGCCCTAACATGTTAACAGCAGTTAACTCACAACGGTGCAATCGCAGGTGGCTTTCCTTTTCCTTTTCCCTTTCTATATTGCCTACAGTAAAAAAATGATTTAACAATTTATAGAACATAAAACTAACCACTTGAAAGCGAACAATCCAGTGGCCTTTAGTACACCAGCAATGTTGTACAACCACCACCTCTACCTAGTTCCAAAACATTTCTAACACCCCAAAGTAAAACCTTGAGCCCGTTAAGCAGTTTATCCCCATTTCCCCCACCTCCCATGTCCTGCCAACCACCAATCTGCATTCTGTCTCTACAGATGTATGTATTCTGTATATTTTATAAATCTACATTTCTTTGGCAGTGAGGTTTATAGGTTTATATCATTATAGGTTATAATCATGAAAAGAAAATATATTGGGGGATGGGGA
The DNA here is from genome assembly GCF_949774975.1 of Lagenorhynchus albirostris. Taxonomy (NCBI): domain Eukaryota; kingdom Metazoa; phylum Chordata; class Mammalia; order Artiodactyla; family Delphinidae; genus Lagenorhynchus; species Lagenorhynchus albirostris. The sequence goes on from NC_083110.1 coordinate 66,565,262, forward strand.
GATAGAAGTGGCTGCTAGCAGGTTTTCAAAATTTCCCCCTTTTGCCTTTCTCTGCAAGATACCATCCTGCCCCCATATTATAGAAACCTCCCCATGTACACACAGTGAAGCTGCTGGGAGTGTGCTGCTTCAGAGACAGGCAGTCAAGGTGGAGGGCACTGGGCTCATCAGGGCCCAGGACAGTGCAAGGTGAGACTCAGGAATGTTCAGTAACTTGGACAAGTAGGAAGAGTCGTAGAGTCTCAATTCGCGCACGTGTAAAGGAGGGTTGGACTCCGGGCGGTGGGTCTGATCTTGAGATGCCCATCAGAATCACTTGAGAGGCTTTTAGAAAACAATACGAGGACTTCCCTCGTGGTCCAGTGGCTAAGACTCCATGCCCCCAATGCAGGGGGCCCGGGTTCGATCCCTGGTCAGGGAACTAGATCCCGCATGCACACCACAACTAGATCCCACATGCATGCCTCAACTGAGAGTCCGCATGCTGCAACTAACACCCAGTGTAGCCAAATAAATAAGTAAACAAACAAACAAACAAATAAATAAAGTACAGATGCCCAGACCCCTTCTTCATAAATTCTGATTCAGTTGGCATGGGGTGGGACCCAGCCCCTTGCATATTTTTTAAAGCTTCTCAAGTGATACCGGAGCGCGGAGAGGTTGGAGAACTACTGAGCTCATCATCTGTAAGGTGCCTGGCAGGTCGCGCCTTCTCCGCTGAGAGCACAGGATGAAGACGCGAGGAGACACAGAGGACTGAAGAGAAGGGCAGTGACTCACTTCAGGTCACCCAGCTAAGCCAGGGTGGGAACTAGTCTCCTAACTCAGACACCCCACCATGGACTCGTGCCACTCGTGGGCGTTATTTTTTCCTCATCTCCTTGGGTGGCTGGAATAACCACATACCATCAGCCCCAGAGGGAGGCCCACCTGCAGGTACCCGTGCACGTGAGCCTCAGAAAGCAGAGGTGGGATAAGGAGCCCTTTACCCCTCTCCTGACAGCTAGTGGGTGCAAGATCTGCCAACGCTTACCCGAGCGGTCCGTCGTTCTCTCGTTGTATCGTCTGTACGTCCGGCCATATTTGAGTTCCCTCAGCCCAAATCCTGACAGCTTCACCTGCATCCGTCTGTCCACCAGGCAGCTGGAAGGCTTCAGGTTGCCAAGGGATCCCAGTGGGCTCCTGTGGAGGAACATCAAGCCCTGAAGAGTGGAAATGAGCAAATGAATCAGAGCAGGCGCCAGCGGACGCTGCTGGAAGAAACAGACACAGCGGCAGATGGACAGAAACAGACCCATGGCGGGAGACATGCCCATCTTCACGTTCATTTGTTCAAGAGCCACTAACACAGCCCCTCGCCCAGGGGGTCACCCTGGGCAGGAACACCCAAAAAGGAGAAAACTATTTCTGGCCCCTCCATGTGGAGCCACAAACGCAAGGTCAGCTTAAAATAAATGTAGCCTCGTGGTCAGACTCCTGGGTTCAAATCCCAGCTCTACCACACAGTAGAGGGCAAGTTACTTTTCCCTGTAAGCCTCACTCTTCTTGTCAAAATGGAGATGACGATAATCCCTCTCGGGGTGGCTGTGGAGATTAAATGTAATGATACCTGCAAACCACCAGATGTGGTGCCTGACACAAAGTAAAGACGGCTACAAATTATAATGAAAAATTTGTATGAATATAATAAAGGATATCAACAATCTAGAAACAACACTATGCAATTAAAACATTATTGTATTACCTACACATTGAGGATTATATTCTATTACTATCTACATAGAATGGTTCTATAATAATAGAATATTATATTTATTACATGCACTTAAGGGTCCTGTTTGAGCACTTCACAGGGAGAGGCAATGAAATGAGGAACGCTGAAAAATTCTCATGTCATTCACTGTGTTCTTAAGAGGTTACGTCAATTATTTGTATGCAGTAATGAAGCACTGTTATTTATAAAGAGGACAGAACAAACAGAACAAACTCTAGAGTCAGAAGACGTGTTCAAGTCTAGACTTCACCAGTCAGTCTCTTCAAACAAATCACCTGGGGGCCTCGATTTCACCATCCGTGAAATGGGTCTGCCTTAGACGCCTGCTACTTGAAAGTCATGTCCCAGGGAACAGCAGCAGCAGCAGCACCTGGGAGCTTGGCAGAAATACAGAATCTCAGGCGCTGCCCAGACCTACTGGATCAGTCTGTGCATTTTAACCCGATCCCCAGGAGATGCGTGTGCTTATTAGTCTGAGAACACCTGTCCTTGTCAATTGTTCCCAGCCCTGGCTGCACATTAAAATCACCTGGGGAGCTTAAAAAGAATATATCAATGCTAGGGCCCAGATATAAGAACCTATACAAGCTGCAGATTACCCCTCACACAAACCAAGCCTGCGTGCGGAGGTGAGTGATCAGAATGGAGGAAGAGGGCTTAATCTGAAGGCTGGCTGAGGGAACTCCGTCCTCAAGGCAGTGATGATTCTTATTTAGCAAGGAGATGAGGGCGGGGGGTGGGGGATCTCTCACAATGAAGGAACTCAGGGTTTTAAACTGCTCCCAGGGAGTGGGGACAGAGATGGGAGACAAACCCAGGTCCAGTCGCCTTTGAAGCCCAGCCACTTCTAAGCCACTAGTGTTACTGTTTCTGGTGCCCTGGGTGACTGTAAGAGGAAGGTGGGGGAGGAAGAGGGTAGGTAGAAGCATACCTATTCTTCTGGCACCACTGCCAGGTTAAATGAACCACAAGTCCAGCTGAGTCACACGGTGTGGTTACGAGAAGTCATCGGCCCTCGGTACCCAACAAGAAGGAATGTGAGGAGGGCCCCTGAACGGACTATTGCACCCAGAGGCCTCCTGGGCACCAGCTCTGGGACTCACCTCTTCCTCCAGCAGTGACGACAGGCTGAATCATTGTCAGCTTTAGCAAGAACCCTGAGCTAATATTGCATTAGAAGTACAGGCTAATACAGAAAGCAATAAGGAAACATTCAGGACAGTGGGTACACCATGCCCACCTCACCCCCTAAAGAATCAGGAGGCCGTGTTCCCTTATCAATCTGCGTATTTGTTTTTTGAGGTGATAAAGTTGAATCACATTTTGGAAACACAGCTCACTTAATCAGACAGGAAGGGCCTGGGTGGGGCTCCCTCTGGAATGTTTCCAGCGAGGTTCCAACAGGCTGAGAGGTCTGGTCTTGAAATCTGGGGAGACCTGTGTCCAAGCCAGAGTTCTCTCTGACCTCACGGAGACCTTTCCATTCCACAGAAGTCTCCCTGACACACACGACTGTCCCTGCCCTTGCTAGTGCCAGACTCACCCCTGGCATGAGACGTTCTACATTCCGGTCGCTGCTGACCACCCCTGACATCCAGGTATATTAGCGGAGCTCCTTCCATTAGGACAAAAATAACATGTTTCGGGATGCTGGAATCCTAGGAATGTAGTCCTCTGCAAGAGATGGCACACATCTCTTTGGTTTTTTGTTTGTTTGTTTTTTGGTGGGTTTTTTTGCGGTACACGGGCCTCTCACTATCGCGGCCTCTCTTGCTGCGGAGCACAGGCTCCAGACGCACAGGCTCAGCGGCCATGGCTCACGGGCCCAGCCACTCCGCGGCATGTGGGATCTTCCCAGACCAGGGCTCGAACCCATGTCCCCTGCGTCAGCAGGCAGATTCTCAACCACTACGCCACCAGGAAAGCCCTCTTCTGTTACTCTTAGTCCCCTTTCAGCGAAGGTTGGCATTGCAGCTTCCTTACAGGATCCCATAACGTGTACACTCCATTTCAGGAGATAGCGAGCCTACCAAAGCAAGGTGTCAAGCTGTCCTCTGTCCTGGCATGGAGTGGAGGATAGATTCAGTGACCTAGAATAGCTGATGACCACCAGGGAGATTTTCCCCTTCAAAGTGTCATTCACACCCACCCCAGCATTTCTCCAGAGAATCCTTCGAGTCAATTCTTTTTTTTTTCTTTATTCAAGTATAATTGCTTTACAATGGTGTGTTACTTTCTGCTGTATAACAAAGTGAATCAGCTATACATATACATATATCCCCATATCTCCTCCCTGTTGCATCTCCCTCCCACGCTCCCTATCCCACCCCTCTAGGTGGTCACAAAGCACCGAGCTGATCTCCCTGTGCTATGCGGCTGCTTCCCACTAGCTAGCTATTTTACGTTTGGTAGTGTATATATGTCCATGCCACTCTCACTTCGTCCCAGCTTACCCTCCCCCTCCCCATGTCCTCAAGTCCATTCTCTACATCTGCATCTTTATTTCTGCCCCTAGGTTCTTCAGAACCGATTCTTTTTTTTTTTTTTTTTAGATTATATATATATATGTTTTAGCATACGGTATTTGCTAACACATATATATGGAGTCAGTTCTTGAAAGCAAAATGCCTCCACTGAAAAGCCTAAATCTACTAGTCATTCACACCATGGTGAGAACTTACTAGCTTTCTCTTTACATCCAATATAAATGATGCCAACTGTTTTGACTGGGTGGGAGACAGATCACCAGAGACTAGAGCACTTCCCTGGGCTTGGTGGGAAGGGAGGGAAAGTGGGTGAGGGGAAAGAGAGAGGAGCCCAGGGGAGGAGAGGATGCCAATCACATCCTCCTATTTTATAACCATTCCACCGCCACTTAAATAATTTCTTATGTACACTTCATGACTTTTTTTTTTTCTCTAGCTTAACTTTAAGCCATTCAAAGATGGAAACAAGTCCTTCTCTTCATATGAAAGTACCCAGAGTATGACAAACCCTTAACAGACACTCAATAAAGTTTTACTGAAATAATGAGTGGTGGCCCAGGGCTGTCGTCAGAAACCAGTCCCAGAGAAGTTTCTGTTTGTTTACGTCTCCTGGTAACAATACACTGGCTTCCCACTGAGGCCTGGGAAGTCAAAGCTTAACAGGGCCGTTAAGACTCAGCTCCTTACACACAAAGAGCAATCAAATTCTTGAGGAAGAAAACTCCTTCGACATCCATTAAACCTACGTGGAGGCTGAGTAATAATAATAACAACAACAATAATAGCTAAAATATATTTGGTACTTATTTCGGCTCAGATACTTTCTAGCACTTTGTGTATATTAATTTACTTTATTCTCACAACAAAATATAAGGTAGCTCTATTATTATCACTGTTGCACACGTGGGAAATGAGTCGGGTGGGCCATGTCAGTACGGACTAGCATTCTGAGGATGCTCTCCTCAGCCTGGGCTAAAATCCAGCTGCTCTTCTAAGCTCACCGCATCTGCGGTTACCATTAGAGGGGAAGTAACTTACCACAGTCATTCAAGGAGTCACTGGCCCTAAAACCTAGGAGGGCAGAGTTTACATTTCACCCATGTATCCCTCACAGCACCCAGGCAGGGTCTTGCCCATAGGAGTCTGTCAGTTGATGGATGGGAATGTTGACTGATGGACGGACTGTTGATTGACAGATGACAACCAGCCTTGTCCTGCTGCCATGTGTCAGAGTGAGTGACTTCCCCACCAGGACCCATTCCCAGGTCATTAGCTTGGTCCCCTCAAAAACACTAATAGCATTTGTTCTTTACACGGGTTTATGTGATACTCGTGTTGACTCTGTCATATGCAAATGAGAGCTTGAATATCTAATCAATTTCATTGCCTGAGTTTCTCAAAACATCCTAGAAAACACAATTACTTGGAACATCACCAGTGACTCAACCAGAAGCACAGTGATCTTCGCGGGTTCAGTGGATTTGATTCTAATGCTTTGGATGGTGTTGAGCAGAAATGATACAACCTGAGGCAGAGGGCTCTAAATCTAGTGACCGGAACTCTCCTTGGAAGAAACCACAACCTGTCTCAATATTGAGAAAGTTACGCAGTCTTGAGTTTTACAGATACTTCCTTGTTCCTGACATGAAGCTGGTGGTCACATGCCACGGGAAAGATGGGCCCAGGAACAAACTTCAGATGTAGATATGACATCTTAGGAGATGAAACCAAGCTCAGACTATTTCCCAGAACAAAGAGACCAGACACTTGACAACTGCGCTAATTTCATCCCCTGCGGGCAGCCCAGCAAGATAATTCAGGTCTTGAAATTAAACCAGAGAGGAGCTGTTCTTGGATGAAGAGGCAAAAGCACTTATAAGCTTCTTTATTAGCTGCCGCTAATCAAACCTGAGGTAAGATTTACCGGGCTTCCCTGGTGGCGCAGTGGTTGAGAGTCCGCCTGCCGATACAGGGGACACGGGTTCGTGCCCGGGTCCGGGAAGATCCCACATGCCGCAAAGCGGCTGGGCCCGTGAGCCATGGCTGCTGAGCCTGCGCGTCTGGAGCCTGTGATCCGCAACGGGAGAGGCCACAACAGGGAGAGGCCCGCGTACCGCAAAAAAAAAAAAAAAAAAAAAAGATTTACTATTTTACTTACCTTAAGGCTTCCTCTTTTGCAATATTGGGTGACAATGCAGATGTTGGGTGATTCTGCGCAAATACCAAAGAAGGGAACAAAGTTTTCATGCCTTAATTCATATATCTGAAAATGATAATAGTAATAATAGCTTATGATTATAATGTGTCTTCTGCCCTAGGGACAATGTTGTGTGCTTTACACACTTTCAGCAATTTTTCACAAAGACCCTGTGAGATAAGAACTATGACTGCTCCCATTTTACAGATGAGGAAACTGATGCGCAAAAGCTAAATTAATGTGTTACAGATCATACAACTTAGTAGTGGCAGAGCTGGGAGGTAAATCCAGGCAGTCTGTCTCCAGCAAATAAACGAGAGGCATGATCAAAGTCCCCCAAAGTCACGGGGATTAACTGAGGAAGTGGACCCCATGAGCCTGACTCCCCTGCAAGGACCAGCTTCGAGAGAGACAGATACAGACACAAAGAATGAAGAGGCAGAATTAAGGCCAGGAAGAATTAAAGGCAAAAACAGGCTAGGAGAGCTCCCAGGATGCAGGTGCCTGGGTCAGCCATAAGCGTCTGAGGTCTAAAGTCTGGGCTCTTGGCGGGTGGGGGTCATGGGCCAAGTTAAGGGAAGCAGCTTCCCACCATTGTCCTTTGGGGTGAAGGCCACCCGCACCCCAGGTGGGAACAGGGAGCTGGCAGAGGCAAGGCAGAGGGCAGCAAGGCTTTGCCTCCTCCCAGGGCTGGGGGCCTCACCAGCCGGATTTCCTGCAGCACAGACGGCTTCCTGACCCGGGCTCGCGCTTGGGTCACCAGCATCACAGATGGCCACATGGTTTCCCTGGATCCGGAGACAAAGCGGAATGTTCTTTTTTTTTTTTTTTCATCTTTATTGGAGTATAATTGCTTTAATGGTGTGTTAGTTTCTGCTTTAAAACAAAGTGAATCGGTTATACATATACATATGTTCCCATATCTCTTCCCTCTTGCATCTCCCTCCCTCCCACCCTCACTATCCCACCCCTCCAGGTGGTCACAAAGCACCGAGCTGATCTCCCAAAGCGGAATGTTCTTAACCCAGGCTGATTCAGAAAAAGCTACACTCAGAAAGAGCTAGGAAGGGGGGCAGGAAGACTGGCAAGAAACCCACCTACAGAAGGGATCATCGAGCTCCTCCCTGCTCAGCTCAGCCCTCGGGTGGCCCCGTGCTGTGTCCAGGAGCCGAGCTAGCTGCTCAACACAGCAGACCTCATTTAACAGGCAGCACAGCCTTGCAAGGCGGGGTGGGGGGGCAGGGGGGTGATTAGCCCATTTCCAGATGGGATCCCTGAGGTTAGGGAACTAGTTCAAGGTCACACATCTGTAGGTAGTACAGCCAGAATTTGAACATCTGCATACAGCCACTCTGCCCTCAGAATTACCCGGTAAAGCCCTACTGGGGCATAAAACAGCTCTCTGCCCTGCTGGTTCTCAACAAAGGAGCTTAAGTCCCCAGAAATCATCACACTAGATGAGTTACTGCTGTTCCCTCTCGACACAGGTGTGCCTCTCTGGGATGGCTGCAAAACAGGACACGATTCAGGTGCTCTCAGTAGGATGACCAAGTACCGATGAGACTACGCCTTTTATAGATGAGGAAAATTAGCGCCAAGGTTAATAGCAGTTAGTAAATGAGAGTCAGGACTCAAACCCTGATTTCTCTAACCCGAAATGTGAGTGCTGAACTGCTACCCGCACCACTCTCGTGTCTGTGCCAACATCACAATGTCGTGGTTAAGACTCTGGGGTCAGGCTGCCCAAATTCAAGCGCTGGCTTTGGCCCTTAACTAGATGTGTGACCTGATGACACAGTCATTTTCCTCAATGAGCATCTAAGGAGGTGAACTCTCTGTGTAACACTCCCAGTGCCTCCCCAGCACCTAGAGAATATATTTTAAACAGAGGAGCCCTGTTTTTCTAGAAGAGTCTTACTCGGAAGCCTAATGTAGAAAACAGTAGCTCAAAGCAGAGCTGCTGTAGTTGAAGAGAAGAGGCTCAGAATTCCTCCCCACCACCTCTACCGCATTCCATCATTCACCCAAGGCCAGACCAGTGAGCCCCAGAATCCCCTGGGACACTTGAAAAATAATTTACAAACGAACCCCAGTCTCCTGGTCATAGCATGTTGAAGCCTCCTTGACTTGGTACCTGCCAAGTCACCTTTTTTTCTTGAAAGTCGTAATTCACTTATTCAGTGAATAGTATATGCAAAGATACCAATAAAAGGAAACATACTATAAACTACAATTTTGAAAATAAAGCCAATATAACGGGAACAAAATACACGTAACGTGAGAAGAATGTTTGATTGTTGACCCATCATGCTTTCCTTACTTTTATAATGAACCTAAATGTCTTTAGAACAAACCTGTATACCTTGGTCTAACTTGAGTGCTTTCTAACAAGCAACAACATTCTAGAACACTTTTCTTTCGCTTTGAGATATTTAAGATTCACACATTTGTTCAAAAACATAAATTCTGATTCAGTGGTTGATCTGCATATCTTGTTATTCTCTGGATATCATGAGTAACGTGGATTCCTGAACAAGCACTATATGAAATTCTAAAATTCTTGATCTTTGACGTAAAATTTATTTCAGTTGTGGGTTGTTTTTTTTTTTTTTTTTTTTGCGTTACGGGGGCCTCTCACTGTTGTGGCCTCTCCCGCTGCGGAGCACAGGCTCTGGACGCGCAGGCTCAGCGGCCATGGCTCACAGGCCCAGCCGCTCCGCGGCATGTGGGATCTTCCCGGACCGGGGCACGAACCCGTGTCCCCTGCATCAGCAGGCGGACTCTCAACCACTGCGCCACCAGGGAAGCCCCAGTTGTGGGTTTTTAATCACTTGAGATGAAAGCAAAATTCACCCCCCTCCCTCCATCCCCCCTCCCAGGAACAAAGAGCTCTTATTAAAGTATAGAAACTTGAGTCTATCTTTCTACTCTAAAGAACAATTCTCACTAACCTTTCTGGGAAGGCAGTAAGTATTCCAGAATAATCAATATATGCTTGCAAAGATTATATCAACAACAAAAGCAAAACAAAAAAGGAAAGAAAGAAAAGAGACTTCAAGCTTAAGATATGTATAAAAATAGTCATGGCTATATTTTCTGGAATTATGTAACTGTTATATACTTATCAAATAATGTCATGCTTATTAAATGTGTGCCCAGCTTCACAGCCCTGAGAAGCCCTCAGCATACCCTGCGTTACTTCTCTCCTGGTCACCACTAGCGAACCCACTCTCCCCAGATGTCACCTCTTCTCTGAAGCCTTCATGATGCTGTGACATTCAATCCCTCTACCTGCGGGGTTTCTGCCTCAGCTTGTAGACACCTCCCAGAGCACTTACTTCCGTCGGAAGGCATCCATCCGTGGCGTGCCTTGCACTCTGCTTGGCCTGCAGTAGACAGGCAACACGTGTGTGTTGAGCAAATGAATTATATTGTCTTAGTTATCAGTAGTTTAAAGGAGTTAATGCGGTTTCGAAAATAACTAAATGCTCCCCAGGAGACAGCGTTAATATTTGAACAGGATGTATGGGTTCTTCTACCCACCAGGGACCAGGGCTGAAGGGAACTTCAGAAGCTATCTGATCGTTTTTAAGTATTCAGAAACTGAGGCTGGGAAATTAGGTTCCCAGCAAAAAAGTGGTAGTTCTAGAACCAGAACTCAGGGCCTAAGACTCTCTATTAAGAGCTCACTTTATAAATGAGTCAGCCTCCGCCCCCACAAGCTCCTAGATCAGGTCCCTTCCACGCATCACCAGCAGTGAGCAGGAAGGTGGGTGTCTGGGCCAGGCGTGGCCTCACCTTGTTCTGGGACAGAATGGGGATGTCATCATAATTGATTTGCCACCAAAGACCTTTATTTTGCCTCTGCAGTTTTTCCCTCTGTGTCCTTAAAATCAGATCTATGATGACAGCTCCCAGGTTGGTAATCAGGAGGGTTACGGTGAAAATCACAGCAGTCACACCTGGAGGGCATATCGTTACTCAGGCCCACCTAAGAGCACAAGTGAGCGCATCCCGGCCCTGCCAAACAAGATGGCTCAAAAGCCGCCCCGGCACGGGTCCAGGTTAGGGCACAAGGCGTCCACTCAGGCCTGTCTTTTCCAGGAATCCTATTGGGCCCCAAGTGCGTGGTCTTCCCACACCCCTCTGGTTCCCACGGCAACTGCACTCACCTCCTCCTTATATAGAAACGTCCCTTGTAGAGAAAAAAAGGATGACTTCTAAGACCATCACCACCTTTCATTCAACATTTACTGTGTGCTCTCCTTACACTTGTTCTCAGTTGTGATCCACCTCATTCCAGGCCTGAGCTCCTAACCACCAGGGAACACTCCCTTGTCCAGACTCTACCTCCATAGAAATGGAATTCCTGAGACTCAGATCTCAGGAGCCAGGTTTCCCCAGGGCAGAGGTTCTCAACAGGGGAGGCCATGACGTTGCCTCTCCAGGGGATATCTGGCAATGTCTGGAGACGTTTGGGGCTGTTAGAGCTAAAGGGTGCTGATGGCATCTAGTGGGTGGGGTGGAAGCTAGGGACGCTGCTAGGCCTGCTACAAGGCACAGGACAGCCCCTTACACAGAAAGATGATCTCGTCCTAAACATCGATGCTGTTGCCACTGCTGAGAAGCCCTGTTGTAGAGTCCTTTCCTGCTGCCTTCTCCAGGTGGCCACACTGATCTGCAAAAGCAGGCTCAGTTTCACAGAGCTCATTGGCAAATCCACAGCCACGTCTGTCTTCGGGAAGGGAACCGTGGAGAAATTCCCCACGGGTCTTAAAAAAAAAAGAAGACAATGAAAGGTCAGTGCCAACTCGTCTCTACCTCAGGTATCGCAGGGGCAACTGAAACACACATGCCATTTGCAAAAAGCAGGCCTTGGTCTCTTCATTCAAACAGCTGCTGACCCATCCGGTTTTCCCACCTCACCAAGATTCTTCAAACCTAGCCTACAGGTAATATAATTCATGAGAGAGCAATATCTTTTTGCTCGGTAGAACAACTGACTCGATCTTTTGTTTTAAACCATGTCACTTCTGATTTAAAAGATGAAGTGTCGATTCTCCAACGTTACTGTAGTTTTCTCCCGTGTTTGATACAGACAAATTTTATTATAGAGCATCTTGACACGTTACAGACCAAGATGTCACCCCTGCCTGGAGAATGCCTGTTCCTACGATACAGAGAACTAGCTGGCCATGGTTGTTTTATTTCTTGGGCCAACCCATTCAGGGACATTAAAATTCCATAAGAGTAGGGGAGAGAAAAGTGTCAAGTCAAATCTGAATTGTGGGTGATGGCAGGGGGGGGCAAGTAGAAATTGAATTAAGTTTTATGTTCTCATGTAGTTGCTCATTGGTTTATAGCTGAGAGAACAGAAACAGAGATTTTTTTTTTCCCAAGGGATTTCTGGATACTGTGAGCCCAGGACAGCATCCAGGTCCTGGTGTACCCCTGGCTGTCTGCATGAGTTGGTTTCACTGACTGTGAACCTGACCCTGTAGGAGGCGCTGTGCTCTATCATCGCCCAGGGCCAGGGCCTCTCCCTGAGACACTGGGGCTGTGGGACCTGCCCAGCTGGAGCATATGAGGAGGCCCAGGCCCACATGGAGGTGCAGGTAGGGATGCCGTGTTATAAGTGGAACCTGAAGTGGCTGAGCCACACCCACAGTCAAGGGCAAGACCACGTCGAAGGCCCAAAGTCGATCTTTATGAGTTCAGAGAGCAGCAGACAACTTGATAATAGGAGCTGGATCCCCAGCCGGCCTCCTAGCAGAACCACCGGCCCTTCCTCTCCTCCCAGGCCTCTTCCTGTAGCATGAGCTAAGCTTGGGAAAGGCCCTGCCATACCTGATGACTTCCTGATAGCTGTCATAATGAAGAAAAGGAAGAAAGAGGGACCCATCTGAGGATTTCTGTAGGGCATAGACCCAGTAATCCATGCGTCTTTCTCCCTGGGAGTCCACAAACACGGGGCCAGTGATTCCTGGAGAGAGAGGCACTTGCACACAGTAAAGGAGCTTGGGGCTCAAAGTGCCAGCCTGCCGAGTCCTATCAGAGGAATGCCCTCCCCAGCAGCTGCTGAAAGCCACCCAGGAGTCATTTGCCCTTTCGGGGAATCTAAGAGGCAGTCAAGAAGGAGAGTGGGAAAAAAAGAAGATAGTTCAGAGGTGGTGCCCTGGTGGGACTCAAGGGCCACTTGGTTCTGTTAGGCCTATGCTGGGGAGGACCATCCAGCATTAAAAAAAAAGTTATGCAGTTTCCAACTAATTTCACATAAAACCCAAGCTTTATGCTTCCCAAACAATCAGATATGACCAATGGAGGCCGAATGACATGGCAGCGGTTGGCTGGGGCTGGGGACACTGCCTCCTCCCAGCCGCTACCATCCTACTCCCCCCATGTTCTCCACGCTGCCAGAACCTGGGACACGAGTTTTGTAAGTTTTGCAAGCTTTGTTCTCAGCATGGCCCTTCCTTCCCGGTTTTGGTTCGTGCTCAGGCATTGCGCTCAGACCTGGCCCAGGTGCATTCCTTGTTCTTGCTTAGGATGTGCCCTGCCCCCCACACAAAGGACACATCAGCGATCCCAGAGGAATAAAGTACAGCAGTCCTACACCCCAAACTAGGACCCAAGGTCTGATCTAGGACTTATGATTTGTTCCCACTGGGGACAGGACAAAACATTAACATTCATAAGCTTCTGCTATGTGCCCAGAGCTGAGGGCAGTAGTGATTTCACACATCTAGTCCCGGTTGACCCCGCAGAGGAGGCACCATCATCCACTCCTAATAAGCAAGCAGGGCTTGGAGGCACAGACCCCTTGGAGTTTCCAGAGCCAGGAAGACACAGGTCTGTTGGGCCCCAAGTGCGTGGTCTTCCCACAGCCCTCGCTGCCTTGCTGTGCCCAGTTGCTGGCATCCTGAATGTGGGGCTTGAGCACAGCTCCCTCCCAAGATCTGCACAGGGAAAGGGCTGTAGCAAATGCAACAACCAGGGTTGAACCAGGAAATAAATTGATCTGACAGAGGGGATTAAACTGAGAGCAGGAAGACAGACTCCTCCCACTTCATCCCCTTTTTTAAAGCAAATGCTTCAGGGTCAGGAAGAAAAGAAGAAAGGGAAGCAAGTTAATATTTCCACTTGGAAAAGGTGTGGATGGGGTCATTGTAAACTGAATCTATGAATGCCCCAAAGAGCAGGACTTGGCTGTCCTTTTGAAAATTTAGGATGAAGTTTAAGTCTTCATTTATTAAGGGAATGATGATAAGCCAAAGAAAAGATAACTAGCTGCCATTTAATGAGCACATACTATGAGCCAAGCACTTCATATACTGGATTAGCCAAACGTTCATTTGCTTTTTTCCGTAAGATGACTCTAGTAGCACTTAGTTGTCTTTAACTTCATTCGAAACAATTTTGTTAGATTGTATGTGACAGCTGTCATATCAGCGTTCATTTAGAAAAAGACATCAAAATTGGTGAATTTTTATGTAGCCATTTGCATATTGAAGATGGGGAAAAAAAGCAACATTTTTGGCATATTATGGTTTATTATTTCAAGAAAGATAAAAACGCAACTGAAACATAAAAAAAAGATTTGTGCAGTGTATGGAGAAGGAGCTGTGACTGATCGAACGTGTCAAAAGTGGTTTGTAAAGTTTAGTGCTGGAGGGACTTCCCTGGTGGTGCAGTGGTTAAGAATCCACCTGCCAATGCAGGGGACATGGATTCCATCCCTGGTCCGGGAAGATCCCACATGCTGTGGAGCAACTAAGCCCACGCACCACAACTACTGAGCCTGCGCCCTAGAGCCTGTGAGCCAAAACTACTGAGCCCATGAGCCACAACTACTGAAGCCCGCACGCCTAGAGCCCATGCTCCACAACAAGAGAAGCCACCGCAATGAGAAGCCCGTGCACCGAAACAAAGAGTAGCCCCTGCCTTTCGCAACTAGAGAAAGCCCGCGTGCAGCAACAAGACCCAACACAGTCCAAAATAAATAAATAAATACATTTATTTAAAAAAAATAAGTTTCGTGATGGAGCTTTCTCTCTGGACGATGGTCCACGGTCGGGTACACCAGCTGAAGTTGATAGAGGTCAAATCGAGACGTTAAGTCAATGTTATACCACGTGGGAGAGAGCCAACATACTCGGAATATCCCAATCAAGCATTGAAAATCATTTGCACCAGCTTGGTTATGTTAATCACTTTGATGTTTGGGTTCCACATAAGTTAAGCGAAAAAAACTTCTTGACCTTATTTCTGCATGCAATTCTCTACTTAAACGTAAAGAAAATGTTCGGTTTTTAAAACAAATCGTGATGGGCGATGAAAAGTGGATACTGTACAGTAATGTGGAACGGAAGAGATCGTGGGGCAAGTGAAATAAACCACCACCAATCACACCAAAGGCCGGTCTTCATCCAAAGAAGGTGATGTTGTGTGTATGGTGGGATTGGAAGGGAGTCCATTATTATGAGCTCCTTCTGGAAAACCAAACGATTAATTCCAACAAGTACCACTCCCAATTAGACCAGCTGAAAGCGGCACTCGACGAAAAGCGTCCAGAATTAGTCAACAGAAAACACATAATCTTCCATCAAGATAACACAAGACCACTTGTTTATTTGATGACCAGGCAAAAACTGTTACAGCTTGCCTGGGAAGTTCTGATTCATCCGCTGTATTCACCAGACGTTGCACCTTCAGATTTCCATTTATTTCGGTCTTTACAAAATTCTCTTAATGGTAAAAATTTCAATTCCCTGGAAGACTGTAAGAGCACCTGGAACAGTTCTCTGCTGAAAAAGATTAAAAGTTTTGGGAAGATGGAACTATGAAGTTGCCTGAAAAATGGTAGAAGGTAGTGGAACAAAAGAGTGAATACGTTGTTCAGTAAAGTTCTTGGTGAAAATGAAAAATGTGTCATTTATTTTTACTTAAAAACCAAAGGCACATTTTGGCCAACCCAATATTTTAATTACTCCTTGGTGTTACACAACAGTAAAGAACATGAGCTCTGGAGATAAAAACAGGCCTTATTTTGAATTCGGGCTCCACCATCTCGTAACTTTATGACCACGGGCAAGTAAGTAAATTTTCTACCCTGGGGTTACTCACCTGTGTAGTATATTATGGATAGTAATAGCACTACCTCATCGGTGGTGTGAGGATTAAATGAAATAGTGCACAGAAGCTCTTGGCACCCAGCTTGATATAAGGTAAGCCCTCAATAGATGCTGGTTATTATTATTAGATATGGCAGTATGTATTATCTCTGTCTCACAAAATAAAAAGCTGGAGTAGACCAAGATGACAGCCGTTGGCCAGCTCCCAGGGTGATTTCAAAACAGTTCACTTCCAAGCCTATCCTCACACCTGCAAGGAAAGTAAAATAGGATTGGCCCCATCCTCAGAGGCTGATGGTCATGATTCAGACAGGCACCGCATCAGAGAGGATGCAGGTTGTGGAGGATCATGGGAGTGATACCAGGAGGAGGGTCCCACCCTCTTGAGTTTTATTCTTGATGGGTTCGGTTTGAAAGGAGCTGTGGGAGAGACTTTTCAGGGGCGGGAAGAGACCCCAGAGGCCCCCCACCTGGTCTGGGCAGCCTTCTGGACAGAGCAGAAAGAGCAGACGGTGGCCGCTGGGAGCGTTAACCTCAACAACACTTCCCAGAGGCCGGAATCTCCGTGAGAAAGCGGAATTCTGTAATCACACGCCCAACAACGCCAAGCCCCACGGACTCAGCTGGCCTGAGTTCGGCAAACCTACCACAGTCAAGACACTTACCCGGCAAAGCAGTCTGATTGGAGCCTTTCAGAGTGATGACGAGCTGCCGCCCATCCCAGAAATCCCTTCTGGCCGTTATCATCTCCTTCACGGCCTCAGCATACAGCAGGACTGCATCGTGAAAGTAAGCAGGGTAACGGCTCACCTTGGATGAGGGAAGCAAAGGCCGGGTAGAAAAAGGCCCGTGGTGGTACTGAACTCTCTTAGCTTTTACTTGTCTGTGAAGCTCTTGATTTCTCCGTCAATAAAAATTAATTAATTTCTAAAAAGATTAAAAAAAAAAAAAAGCCCATGGCCTGCTACATCACAGTCCGGGCTCAGTTAGAAGCAAGCTTTCTCCATCCTCTTAACAGTGTAACATAGCACACGTTCTCCGTTCAGAACCTCTCTGAATCTCTCTGAATCTTGGTTCATTCATTTATAAAATGCGGATAAAGCCACTATTGTGATGAGTATAAGGATAGTTAAATGAGGCAGAATAGGTATAGTATCTATTGTACTAACTGGCACATAGTAGGTCTTCAATACTTCATTTAGTCAACAAAAATGCATGTGCCTACTAGGCGCTAGGCACTGTTCTCCCCATAGAACCAGGTACAGAGCTGACGCTTAGATGACTCCCCAAATATTCATTGATCCACCATCTTTCCTTGTGTGTTGGGATCCACAATCAGCTGCCTCATTCCTAATGGAACCCTTGTCATCAGTAGCTTCTCATCGCCTTCAGGCTCAGCTTGGTCTAGTTAATCAGACATTTTGCCCCATCATCCCACACATACTGGAACTACCACTGGCTGATAGGCTCTCTCCCGGCTGCCTTCTCAGAACATCTGCTTGCCTTGACCTGCCCTAGCTCCACATCTCTGACTACTCCATTCTGGTTCCTGGTCGTGGCATCCTGCTGGGAAAGGAGACTGTCATGGTCTGAGCACCCACTGGTATCTGTTCTGCTACTTCCATGTACTATGTCATTAGATACTCAAAACCACAGTCTGGAAGGCAGATGTCATTATCAGTCCCATTTTTGGGTGAAGAGACTGAGGTGTAGGGAGGTTAAACAATTCATCTCAAAGCCCCGTAGGTAGTAAATAGCAGAATTAGGATGGAAGCCCAGGACTCCGACTCCAAAGGCCAACCGATCACTCATCTAGTAACCTCTGTCCTCCGTGTGGACCTGGGGTGCAGATTTCACAAGATCTCATCGGGCCACTGTTTATTTGGGGCTGTGGAAGATGAAGAAGTGTGTGTGTGTGTGTGTGTGTGTGCGTGTGCGTGTGTGTGTGTGTGTCTGTGTCTGTGTTAGGAGCCTGGGGAGCGGCCAAACACAGATATTCTCAAGGAAGGGAGGAGGGACCTGTGTAGGAAGACGCCCATCAGACCTGCTCCAGTATGTGGAGGGGGCCATGGAAGGGCGGCCCCCACAGCCTTCGGAGGACCAGCTCTCGGAAGCCTTCATCTCCAGGGCCTTCTCGCGAGGAGCTGAGGGCTATGAGAATTACTGACTTGTAGACTAAGGGAAAGTGCATCACCTTCTGATTTGTCAATACCTCCTTCCAAAAACTGTCCTGAAAAATAATGAAATAAATGTAGCCATTCTGTAGGAAATACCCTAAGCAATAGTCAACATCAACTTTATTTATTTATTTATTTTTGGCTGTGTTGGGTCTTCATTGCCGCGTGCCGGCTTTCTCTAGTTGCCATGAGTGGGGGCTACTCTTCGTTGCTGTGCACGGGCTTCTCATTGCGGTGGCTTCCCTTGTTGTGGAGCACGGGCTCTACGCCCGTGGGCTTCAGTAGTTGTGGCGCCTGGGCTTAGTTATTCCACGGCATGTGGGATCTTCCTGGACCAGGGAACGAACCCATGACCCCAGCAATGGCAGGCAGATTCTTAACCACTGTGCCACCAGGGAAGTCCCCAACATCAAATGTGAATTTTTATTCTAATCCTTGAAAACACAATGGCTCTGGAAGACTTGCCATGTAAAGTTTATGTTTTCTAGTTAGCTTCAAAGCAGTGGGAAGGAAGCCAAAAAAACAATCAATAAATAAGAAAGGATTACTTGGGGCATCGAGCAACTAATATGCAGAAAGCTTACCTTTTAACAATGGGCAGCAAAAACTTGAAAAACTTACAACTGTCGATTCTCAAATTTCTGCTTGTGGCTTAAGTCGTTTGTTATTATCATTATTACCTACATTATTATTATTATTATTATGAAAGTAACACCCACTCATTGTGTGTATATATGTGAAAGACGGTAAGATCTTCCCCAGTTTCCCTACGGCTCCCTCTTGTCTCCTCTGAGAGGCATCCGAATGTTCTAGATGTGTACAGAGGTGTGTGTGAGCATATGTGCATTTTACATAAATAGTATCATGCTATAATGGTATTCTGCAACTTGACTTTTGCCAACTTCAGCCTATATTGGGAACACTTTTAGGGAATGGATTTATGCTATTCTTTTTTTAAAGCAGCATGAATTCACTTTCATGGATGTCATGTGGTCTATTTTTAGTCCTATATTCTGTCTGCATTTCCAGCCAATTGGAATTTGATTATCAAGGTTTGGGGAGAACGTGACGAGGGGGTTGGCAGGGCTTCCCCGCTGATCCTGAGACCTGGTGCATCCTCTCCCCTTCTCGTCTGTCTGCAGGCAGAGGTGAGAGGACAAGTAAAGAGAAAGGGGGTGTATGGCAATGCAAAGGGAAGGTAGGAGGAGGTTCTGGAAAGCTTGGCTTACGATTAGAATTCCAACTGGCTGCCCAACGAAACCTGAGACACTTTTGGCAATCTGAAATACTTAATGATAAAAAGATAAAAGAAACCTGGAGCATTATTATGCATCTTCCTGTACTCCGTTTCACCCCATTTCAACTTCTTATGATCATATAAAACAAGCTCATTTTAGAAAGAGAAAACTGCTGGAAAAATTACACAGTGTGTCCATAGCTAAATATCAATACAAGGGGCTTTATTTTAGAAGCCTGTTGGTGTTGTGTGGTGGTTAAACGTACAAACACTGAGGCCAGCCTACCTGGTTTGACTACTAGGTCTCCCTCATACTAGTCGTGTGGCCTTGGTTAAGTTATTTCACCTCTCAGGACCTCGGTTTTCTCATCTGTAAAATGAGGAAAATGAAAGTATCTCCCCTTAGGGTGGTGTGAGCTGAAATGAGTGTTAGTTTATCAAGCGCTCGCAGTGGGGCCTGGCACTCAGTACACACTCCACAGGGCAGAGCTGTTGGGGTCAAGGACTCAGTCCCAGAGTCCAAAAGACCAGCTTAAGAGGTCCAAGATCTTGGATAAGGTACCCTATTTCTCTAAGCCTCAATTTTTTCATCTGCGAGTTGGAACGCTAATAATCTGTACCTTATAAGGCTGTTGGAAATACTGAATGCAATGATGCATGTAAACCACGCATGGACTCTCTATCTACCTCACGGGGCTGTTGGGAAAATCCAGCACACCGATGCAGGTATAATGTATAACTCGGTACTCATGGGAGGTACGTGGTACATGTCAGCCATCCCTATCGTTACCAAAGGAACCAAACCACCTACAGATTGCCTCATTAGACCAGAGTGTTGGTTTCTCCAGGCCATTGTTGGGGCTCAAACACAGGTGGCCATGGAAGAAAAGAAAGTGAGAGCCACCGAGTTTGAGAGCCTCTGGGGAGGTCTCAGCCTCCCGGGAGGAATGATGGTTTTTCCTCAGCTGGTGTTTGCTGATGTAGACTACAGAGGACCAGGCTCCAGAACCAGCAACGTGGTTCAAGGCCCGGGTCCCCGTCCCAGAAACCGTGCAAACGAACTCTGGGTAGGTTCTTTCAATTCAGTCTCTTGATCTTAAGTTGAGGACACAAGAGTAGCTGCCTCCTAGGGTTGAGTGTTCAGTGAGCTAATGCATCTGGTGCATAGCAAGTGCTGCATGCTTGTTACCTCTTCCTGCGGGAGCCGTTGACTCTTATCAGCACCCACCTCCAGCTGCTGCAAAATGATAAAGATGAAGTCTCCTGTGTGGAGTCCCAGGTTCTCTGCAGCCAGCAGGATAAGTTTTGCATCTTCTGAGCTGCAGATTAAGATAAGAACTGTAAGAGAAGACAGTCAGCCAGTTGCACATGTGTACACACACACACACACACACACACACACACACACAGATACACACGTTTTAAAGTCTAGCCTAAAACCACTAGAAATGAGACATGAACTTTGTCTTTTCTTGAGCATGCTTTAGGAAATAGGAAGGTCTAAACTGTTCCCAGAGCGTGTCCTCCTTTAACCATGCCGGTAGCATACAAACTGGCAGCTTTCGTCTTGCGGAACTAAAGTCTTCGCTGCAGCTCTCTCCCAAAGCACAAATCGAAAAAGTTTGAGACCACTTCCGTGCTCTAGTTTCTTCGTTTAACTGACTCAGAGCAATAGATCTGGCTTGTGACTCATCATCAGGTAGGTTGCGTTGACGGAGGACCTAGAACCAGGAGCATTGAGGCTGTCTGAGATGGGATGGGGGGAAAAGGAGTAGGCCATGGTATTTTTCTTCCATCCAAACACATCAGCATGCTTTTTGAGGGAACAAAAATGAAATACTGATTTATTGTTATGTATTTATTTTTAAATTGGAGCATGCTTTTTTTTTTGCTTCAGAATTTTTAATTGAGGTATGATAGAGTTACAGTGTTGTGTTAGTTTCAGGTGTACAGCAAAGTAATTCAGATATAGATATACATATATATATATATATATATATACACACACACACACATATATATATTCTTTTTCAGATTCTTTTCCCTTATAGGTTGTTAAAAATACTGAGTATAGTTCCCTGTGCTATACAATTGGTCCTTGTTGGTTATCTATTTTAGTGATTTATTTATTTATTTTTAATAAATTTATTTATTTAATTTTGGCTGCGCTGGGTCTTCGTTGCTGCTCTGGGGCTTTTCTCTAGTTGCGGTGAGCGGGGGCTACTCTTCGTTGTGGTGCGCGGGCTTCTCATTGCGGTGGCTTCTCTTGTTGTGGAGCAGGGGCTCTAGGCGCGCGGGCTTCAGTAGTTGTGGCTCACAGACTCTAGAGCGCAGGCTCAGTAGTTGTGGCGCATGGGCTTAGTTGCTCCGTGGCATGTGGCGTCTTCCCAGACCAGGGCTTGAACCTGTGTCCCCTGCATTGGCAGGTGGGTTCTTAACTGCTGCGCCACCAGGGAAGTCCTTAGTGACTTATTTTTTGAATGAGATAAATTTTAGTCTATTTACCTGAGCTCGAGCTAGGTGCCAGGCAATGCACTAAGCATAGGATACAACAGTGAGCAAAAGAGAAGGTCCTTGTTCTCAGGGAGCTGACATTAAGACAGACAATATACAAGTGAAGAGATTAGAGAGATCGTTCAAGATTCTGATGAATGAAAGGGGAAAAGAATGCTGTGATACTAATGTGGGGAGGGGGAATCGCTCCATGTCAAGTAGTTGGGAAAGGCCCCTCACAGGAGATGGGATGGGCTCTGGGCTGAGTCTGGAAGGATGAGAGCAAGCTACCTATGGAAAGAACACTGTGTGGGATGAGGTGGGATTGCAGTGGAACTCCAAGCCAAGGGATACCAAGTCCCAAAGTCCCAAAGCCAGAAGGAGCCTGGTTTATTGGAAGAAGAGAAAGGAGTGCGCTACTAATTCCTGCTAGAAAGTAGAGGCTTAGAGGCACCACAACAACAATATTCACTATGGCGTGTTGATCAGTTACTATGTCCAGCACTTTACAGGCATGATCTTATTTAATCCTCACCATTCTATGAGGTAGGTAAGATGATTGTCTTTGTTTTACAGATAAGGTACCTGAGGCACAGAGAGGTTAAGCTACTTGCTCAAGAACACACAGCTAGAAAGTGTCAGAGGCGGGTTTCAAACCTAGGGATGTCTGTCTCCAGAGCCCATTCTCTGAACGAACATCCAAGTCCAAGACCCAGCCCACCTAGCAGGTGCTTCCAGAAATTACTCTGTACATCATGACACTATAGCATCGAAGATTTCACTCTAGACAAAAAAAAAAGTTTTTGTTGGTTGGTAATGCTTTTATGTATCCTTAATTTTATACTCTGTTTTCATCTGCTTTTTACCCTCATAGAAAAATGAAAAATTCTTAGGTTTTTTTTCAATCATTGTTTTCTATTTGCCCCTCTAAACATAAGCAACAGAAGATTCTTTCCTACTTAGCCCTGGAAATCAATGACAGGCTTCTAAGATTCTCTCGAAGGAAGGCTGGATTGTGGTTGGTGTATTTCATGCTGGCGGTGATGGTGAAATGGGATTTGAGTTCATTCCCTACAACCGTCCACAACTCATCCACTCCATCGCAGGAGGAAGTCCCAGAGTGACCTCCAAACATCCCAGTGTGTTTCCAGCCCAGGTACTGGAGGCTTTTCTGGAGCACATCACCAACTCTGTGCATGCGTGGCACAAGTTTCACACAGGTGTCATACAAGAAGTTGTTCTCCAGTTTTGCTGTTTGTCCAACAAAGTCAAACATGGGGGAGCCAGCAAACCAATAACCTTGAAAGTAACCAAAGGGATGTCTTTCCATAATTGAATTTTGCTACACTCCAGCCCCATTGTAAAATATCTGCATAAACTTTGGATTCGGTGAGTCTATGGGTCATACTTCCCCTCGCTTTTGGAATATTGATGATAACGTCTTGGATGCAACTTAAGGATGTAAAACCTCAGAGCACAAGAGTAACAATAGCCAGCATTTATTTAGTGATTACTATGTGCCAAGCACTCGACTAAGAGCTTACATATATTATCTCAATTCTTACATTTTCTATCAGGTAGGTATTATCATCTCATCTTAGAGATGAAAACATGGGGGCACAGAAATGTATTAATAAGTTCCAAAACTAGCAAATAGTGGAGCAGGCTAGCGCACACTCATAGGTACTACTCGCTTTTTCTTAATTTGTTCCTTATTCGTTTTCCACTAGGAGCCTGCTATTTACAGGGAACTTCAGAGACCTTCCTCTTAAAAAGATCTCGTGATCAACTATTACAGGAGTTAAGACGTGTAAAAAAAGCTGTAGAGTTAAATATGCCTTTCAATATTTATAGACAATAGATTTAGAGGAGCTTAGAGAAGTAAGAAATTACTTCTGATTTGGGAATTAGAGATGTGAACGATGAGGGTAGAGAGATAAAGAAAGGCTCCGTGGCATTTGAGCTTGACTTTGAAGAATGGGTAGGCTTTGTGAATCAAATGGGGAATGTGTCAAATGGGGAATTCTAGGAGACACTAAGATTCAAATTCAAATGTAAACTTAACTCTATAACACCCACTAATGATAGTTCTGCGGTATTTTTGAACGTGAGAACTGTGCTGCCTCATCTATTCAGCCTTTGCATCTATACCTCTCAGAGCACAAGATACCCAAGGACATCAACAAAGCTAATCTCATTAGCTAAACAAACACAAATCATTCACATCTCTCATTTTCTTGCCTTAGCTTATGGCAATCTGTCATACTTCATCCTTTCCCTCTTTCTTTCCCATCACTGAATAATTTATTATACATGCCAAAGGGAAACCTACACAAACAGATGTTATTTTTCTATTTAAAGCCAGGCATTCAATTTCTTCTTCATTTTTCTGAGCCACGTGGCTGGCAATGTTGGAGTGAATGACGAGTCCATATCCGACAGCACCAAGGCCAAACAATCAACAAGTTTGTTAGTCAACATCAAGTGAGTGAACTAACAGCAATTGATTTGAGAGGCTTTCTTTAAAGAGAGTATTCATTGTTCTAATTGCATGGTCTAATTACATCTCAAAGAAATGGTACACAAGACTTACACAGTTATTATTTATAATAATGTCATCCAAGTCCAGAGATTATTCAAGTCTATACCATCATCTTTAAGACCACCCTTTCCAATGGAAACTCAGAGTTTCTTAGAAGGCTGTATACTCTACCTCTGCTGCTTCTGGGCATGCTGGTCCAAACAGGGCAGAAATTTCTTCTTTCTGGACCTGGTTGATGAAAAGAGCAAGAGACTCCTTGGCGCTGCAGGTTGAGTTGGTGTAAGTAAACTCCCAGCTGAAATTTCCGAAGTCTGCCAGCTCAGAGTTGATCTTGTCCATGGCAACCTGGAGTCCGGCACCCAGCCTCTGCACATTGAATGGATGGGAGATGTTCCAGGGGGCCTGGAACCCCGCAGTGAGTTTAGCAGCCTCAAGCCACATCACCAGGACACTGACAAGGAGCATCAGAACTAAGGTTGGGTGGCCAGCTCGGCATTCAACCCCCAAACAGGGCCCAGATCCGAGTGGGGCCTCAGCACCTGTCCTGGGAGCCATGGATGGAGTCTAACACCTGGATCACTGCAGAACCCTGAGAGGCTTAGCCTCCTGACCACTTGTGCCCAGAGCTTAAATGATAGCGCGCAGTTCCCTGAGGACCACAGCTTGCTTTCTCTTCAGTGCTGTTAATTAACCGAAAACTTCCCTTTCCAGAGTCTGTCCTAACACATCTAGAAGCAGAAATCTGTGCAAGGAGGCTGGGACAGGGAGCCAGCAGGACCCTGGTAATTGATCCAGTGACACCACTGTCAAACTCCATGGTCCTTGGCAAGCCACATAACCCCCTCTCCACCCCCCAGATCCCTCTCCACTAGTAAAATAAGAATCATGGGAACCACTCAAGTGTAGACAGATGGCCTAGGCTGGAATTCTGACTCCATCACATATCAGTGGTGTAACCTAAGACATGTTACTTTCACTCTCTATTTTTCCCTCTCTAATTTTTTTCAAAAATTAGGCACAACCCCCATGTTCAATAGTAGGGGCCTAGATGAGTAACATGGAGTGAATCCATGTGACTGAGGAGGGCAGTCATTAAAAATGATATATTAAATGTGCACTTACTGACTTAGAAAAATAGTCACAATTATTAAGAGAGGAGGCACACTTTCAAACGACATGAATAGTATTCCATTTTTTGTTGTGTTTTTACAAAGCACATAAAGTTGCATAACAAATATTATACACACCAAACGAATAAAAACTCTGGGCGATAGGAGTTCTGGGTGCTTTTTCTTCTCTGCTTAATTCTCATATTTTTATCTTCATGTCTTTGCAATAAGGAAGAAAAGTGAACGTTTCAATTGAAGATAAACCCTACAGACTTGTATTTGCAGAGTGAAATCACAGGGAGGTAAACTCAGGCTGTCGGAATTCCTGGGTCAGGAGCACGTCACGTTGGTCTCACACTTCTATGTACTTGGCTTATTCTCTGCTGAACTAAGCCCCTTCCATGTCTCCACTGCCCTCAGAGGGAGAGGGAGACAGAGATGCAGGTGGTCTAGGTAATGGCGATCATCGTCTGGAAACCATTGCCATGGTAACAGGCCCACCCACTTTGTACGAAGTGCTTGATTGGCTGGAGTGGCAAGGCCTGAGGTTAAAACCAGGGAGATTGGTAGGGACTGTGGCTGCTGGAGGGGGCACACTGTTCTCCACTTTGCTTCTCCAGCCCTGCTCTCTTCTAGGAGATTCTTATGCCTGCCAGTTACCAGTGGTGGTAGATGGGGGAGGCCATGTTGTTTTATCCCACCATGCTTTGGAACAAAAGTAATCTGTGCTTGGCCCCCAGAGATGCAGAGCTTGGCTCCCTATGTTAGCATTTTGATTCCCAGATATGTTATCCCATCTCTGTTTCCTGAAAAGATTATTACAGAGGGAGGATTCTCTTTTCCTAATTTATAGTTTCCTCACTGCTGACCAGCTGGGCCATAAATCAGATATAGGGCCAGCTGTTCAGCATACAAAATCAGATGAGATTAGCATCCAGGGTGATGGGACTAGCTTTTTTCTACCTGTCCTTCCTCCCCTCCCATTTGCCCCTCCCTCCCTTCAATTTGTAAATCTGTGGCCTCATCACGTTTAGAGAAAACGGAAACGTTTGAAATGATGTGGGTTGGAACTTCTCCGGAAGGTGAAACAGAAACAGGTGTTTGGCTCACTCGGAATACAATAAAGTCAGGCTGGAGTTTCCCACCTGGAGGGAAAGACCGAGGGAGAGGCAGCCATCACTTCTGCCCTCACACTTTCTCCCACCTCACGGTGTGTTCTGGGAAGAGGCAACACCCTCAGGCTTCCAGAGTCTGTAAGACTGCATCTGAGCCTCCGTTTTCTGATCTGTGAAGTGGGCTGAGGGAATGGCAGAGGGCTGAGACTTCGGACCTTACCAGCTTCTTGCCCTAAAACCCCAGGACCCTGGTGGATTCATAACTAACCAAATACTCCATGCTCGGTGATGGCCGCAGTTTCTTTCCAGGTCTTGCTTACAGGTTCCTAAAGGGAGCCTTCCTGAAGGTCTAGCATACCTTGTACCAGCCATCCTACAAGTAAGCGCAAGTCAAAAGTGGCTATTACCTACCGGGGTACGAACTTCAAACTTCCCTGTCGTGTTCTCAGCACTGGCCAATAGTTGTGATGCAGTCAAGTAAAAAGAATCTCCTGGTAAGTAATGTCTAAAGAGCCGTAGGAGAGTGGAGTAAAGGTTGAACTTGCGTAAAGGGGAGATTGTGTTTCTTAGATCTGCAACAAAAGGCAATTCCTTGAATCCAAAAGCCACTCCTTTAGGTACCTGTGCGCAGACTACTCCCAGAAAGCCGAGGATGGGGCGCCGGCCTTGGCTTTCTGATGAGGACATGCTGATTGTTTCTGAAAAGGTTGATGTGAGGGAGGAGAATCCTCCCTCCTGGGGACGCTGCCTGTCTCATCTGTACTTCAAACTCTCGCTATTCGTCCTGTGCTACTGAAATAGGCTCTTCCTCTGGCCTGTAATGTGTTGCTCTTTCTCGTGCCCATTTTTACCAGGAATGGGTTTTTGATGTCTGAGTAGTTGCTTTTGACAACCTGGAGCTTCTAATCAATACTTTCAAGTTTTCTTCTGGCTACAGATCTAATCGGAAGTTTAGCAGATTGATCCAGCCTAAATGTCAGATTTCCGATCTGAAGATTTATTCTGTGTTTTTTGATTCTGCCTCCCAGATTACTGTCCCCAACCCCTAATTAGCCTTAGCATGAAGAGCAAAACCTAGAAACTAGTAAGGAGGAGAGGCAGGTGTCTGCTCAGTAATCAAGATACTAAATATTTAGCAGTGATGGAATGACTTTCCATAAAATTTTAAGTGTTCCAAGAACACCTTTGTTGTCACAGTGTCCAAACACTGAGCAAATAAAGAATGTGTCCTTGCCTTAACGCATCTTCCTCTGGGGCTTATACACTTTCAACCCATTAAAATGACATGCTTCTCCATCCAAGCCAATAGGGGACCTGGGTAGCACCAGGCTTGTCATCTGGGTGGCGTCTCTCTGGTGCGTAGCTATATAAAGCCAGGCAGGATGTCCCTCTGGCTCCTCCACCCTTTTCAGCTTCTGGTCTACAGAGACCAGTACCCCTCCCACTTCCTGGCGTTTCCGCTCTGCTCGTGTTAAAAGCTCCCAAATTGCTCCCTAGCCAGGCACTCAGTGATGTTCCCCCACGTTGCGAGCCCAGGGAACCAAGGCTGCAAAGCAGAGGACGATGTTCTTAAAGGCTTGGCAAGGGGGGAGGTGTGAGCATGGCACCCCCAAAGTATTGATGCTCCTGTCTGAAATTTCTCCCACACTCCCCTGTAAGAGGCAGTGTAGCAGAAGGGTGGGGCGCACGGATTTGGAATGAGACTGAAGCTGTGGCTGGGACAAGTTTTCACACAGCATAGTGCCTGGCCCGGAACAAGTCAGTGAACAGTAGCAGTTCTATAATAAGGAACTATTGCTTCCGTCAAGAAGATCATGACCTCTGTTGAATGGAGGTATGTAAACCTACAGAACCCGGAGGAACAGGTCAAAGACCTCATTGTTTTCACGTTCACCCAGAGCAGTTATAACATGCTGACACTGGGTAACACCACCTTTCACGTGTGGCCTATAGGCATTAAGACAGAGGATCTTTGGTCTAAATCAGTGTTGTCCATGAAAAATAGAGTGTGAGCCACTTGGGTAATGTTAAAATTCCCAGCAGACAGATTTGAAGATTAAAAGAAACAAGTAGAAATACTTAGCTAGTTTATCTGAAATATTATCATTTCAACATGTAATCCATATTTTAAAAATTGAGAGGTTATGTTATTTTCTTCATACTAAGTCTCCAAAATTTGGCATGTGCTTTTTTTCTGTTTTTTGTTTTGTTTTGTTTTGCAGTACGCGGGCCTCTCACTGTTGTGGCCTCTCCCGTTGTGGAGCACAGGCTCCAGACGCGCAGGCTTAGCGGCCATGGCTCACAGGCCCAGCCGCGCCGCGGCATGTGGGATCTTCCCGGACCGGGGCACGAACCTGTGTCCCCTGCATTGGCAGGCGGACTCTCAACCACTGCGCCACCAGGGAAGCCCTGGCATGTGTTTTGTACTTAAACACGTCTTAGTGCAGACTTTCTTCATTTCAAGTGCTCAGTTGCTACGCGTAGCTACTGGTCACAGTATTGGACAGCGTACGTCTAAATCTTTGCTCTGAGCTACGCTTCTAACCAGCTGGGAAATAGTGATGTTTCCTATGGGGTTGAAAGTTCTGGGAATTTAGAGCTGCCGCCTCTCTGAGGACCTTCACCCTTTCTATCTGATTCTTAAATGTTCTTGGGATGCTCTTGCTGATAAAGGTGCAAGTTGCCTGTGTCGCTGCGTTGCAACCTCGTTGACATCGTGACCCTGAGAATAATAGTATTTATATGACACACTGAATGCCCTAGGTGGGGCTGGCCGTGAGCACACCCAGCACTGTGAGGGCTGAGACATCAGTATGTCTTGGCCCACCAGTGTCCCATGGCTCGCCAGTTGGGAAGGTCAGATCCAAGCCTGTAAGGCAATCTGCTCTATGAGTGTTATCTGGGGGAGGGGAGGCACAGGGGGAGTATCTGGGGTTGAGGGAAGCTGTTTATTGCAATCTGTGCAAACACCATTCTTGTCAGTCAAGTGCTCATGCTTAAGTAACACTTCCTTCCCACAAAGAATGAGCAAGTGGCCTCAAGAGCTCAGGTGCCCAGGCTGTTACTGTCAGCGGCCCGAGTTGAGCAAAACAAGCTGCTGCAGACACTGGGCTGTGGGGCCAGCTTCTGCCGTGTGGCTAACACGGGGGCCTAGAATAGCACGGTGGCCGCTCCCAGCACAGCAGACAACAAAGCAGAAAGAGCTGGGGATCGCACAGCTGAAAGATGCGGTACACTGCCCACCCCCCCCCCCCACCACAGCCCGCCTTCGACTGCGGGAAGCAAGGCTCTCAGCATCAGGAAGGGTGTCCAGGCAGGTGGGAAGCCCTTCTGAGGAGGGGAAAGGGAGCTGTTGTCCCACCCTGGGCATCAGGTTCCCGTGGCTGGCACTGGGCTCTCCTTCCTCCAGGGCAATGGCTCTTAATTCTCTTTGAGATACCAATCAGAGTTCCCAAGGGAAATATATAAACACACGGGGTTTATATATCGCATGCGGTTCATGGGATGAGTCATCCTTAATCATAGACATGTACTTGGGCTCTGGACTCAGGATGACCTGAGCTCAAAAAAGACTCTGCCAACTGTTAGCCACGTGCCTTGGGCAAGTAAACTTGACCTCTCTCAGCCTTTCCTCTTCTGCAAAATGACAATAACTTCTTCATAGGGCTGCTCTGAGGTTAAATGGGGTATTGCAGAGAGCTCAGCGCAGTGGGGCCACATGGGAAGTGCTCGACAATATTCACGATCATCTCGAAGGCCTTCAGAATGGAGCTGACCTGGGAACCTAAGATTGCTCCTCGGTAAGGTGTACTTTGAGCGCCATTAGCCTTTTGAAACATCAGATAACCAAGGAAAGGGTGGGTATGGAATGGTCGGTTAGGGCATCTTGTTAAGAGTTTAGGGAACTTTGCCCCTTTCTTTTCACATCTCAGTGAAAGGCTAAACTTCAAAGTCAGCTCTGCCATGTGGGAAGCTAAAGGTCAGTCCATCACAGCTCTCATTTTGCCCCCTTTGCGCCATCACACCCTCTGCCCTGCTGTACAGCTGACTCTAGGGAAGGACATGGCATTCTGATTCATCACTACTGAATCAACGTGAATAGATTCAACCTATAGCTCTAGGACTCTGCTTCTCTTTCTTCTTGGGTCATGTCACCTGACTTCTAAAGACTTGGATTAGCTGTCAAAACAGCCTCAGATCCTTCCTAAATAAGTGTCCAGCGGACACCACCCGTCCCAGCTACTCCACACACCTTGTGCCGCCCCTTCTCATCTCCAGCTTCCTTCTCTGCCCTCCCTCGGAATGCCGACAGTGAGCGTTGTTGAGTAGCTAGTCCACAGTCTGAATCCAGTGAAGTCTGCTACAGCAGACGAGCCGGAGGTACAAGATGAATCACCTGGATTCTGAGGGCAGAGGTTTTACTGAAAGGAGAAATGCCACTTTCCTCTAGAGGGACTTCATGAAGGTTCAGTGATGTCTGGAATCTGGAAACACCCCAAAGACCTTTGAATAATATTTGGTTCCCTGACTGATTCACACCTCCCAACCTTCTCTACAATCTGCCTTGCCACCAATTCTGCTCCCGAATAAAGGTCTCCTTTTCAGGAACAAGCTGCGAATCACCTGGCTTTGCAAAATAGCCTGAAATTATTTTTGTTTAAATGCTTGTCCTCACCGTCATCATCGTCTTCTTAGGAAGGTAACGTACCTGCTCTGAGCCTCCATCTTTGCACTCATACAAATCATAACTACCTGGAAGATTTACTGTGAGGGCCAAACAAAGTCCTTGTCACGGAGCCTGGCTCCGGCAGCCACTGAAGGTGCTGAAGGTGTTGTCCCCACTTACACCTCGCAGGTTTGTTAAGAGTTAGTTTGGAGGTGTTTTATAAGTTGGGAGGAGCTGTACAAATACACAGTGGTGCTATGTAAAGTTGGCCTACTGAGAAGGTCTGGCTTTCCCTGCTTTCGGAAATAGGGGAAACCTGGTTTCTGCTTCCAAAGAGCTGCCAGCCCTATGGTGAGAGGTATCTTGGCTGTTTCCAGGCTGTGTTACAAAACTCTGGAATGTTGGCTTCTGGTCTTCTCGAACTGTTGTAAATGAGATGTGTGGTTCCCTTGTCCCTACGAAAGGGGAAGGAGTGAAGGAGTGTATACTGCTCCCCCCCAATACCTCCCCCCACCTCCCGACCGGGGCAGAGAGTATGTGTGTCAGAACTGCAGCTATTGGGTCAGACTCCTCACCTCAGGCACCTTACCTGTGAATGACATAAAACAATGAAGGTTTGCACTTTTTAGAGGACACGGGATGCCTGGACAGGAAAGGAATTTGCTTTTTATTGATTTCTCAATGCATATGGCTGTGGGAAGGGAGGGAGAAGTAGAGGGTGTTGCAAAGCCTTATCAAACATGTGTTTTTTTGAAGGGAGATGTTATAGGAAACCATGGTTGATCAGGAGACAGTGTGGCCTGCTAGGACAATGGAGGCCTGGGTTCTGGGCTTCCCTCTCCTACTAAGTTGATGCCTCACCCTAGCCGGCTGCTGCACCTTTTGGGGTCTCAGGTGCCCTTGAGAATAAAGTGAAGGTTATTAGATCAGGTGATGCCCCCTCCACACCCACACTCATACCCACATGGGTCGTCCAGCTGGGATGCTGTCAGCACTGACTTACACTTACCTAAAGCAGAAGAGTGAGTGGCGATAACTCCTGCTGTTGTCGAAGCACCCTCCCTGGGTCTTGGCCACTCGCTGGACTTGAGCAACACCTCTCTTCTAGAACATACCATGAGTTCCAATCTGTGTTAAGTTGTCCTCCCAACGGCAGGATCACCAGAGCCAAAACGACCCCATGCAGAGTTCCTTTGAACAGTTCAGTAGTTGAGCCCGTGGAAGGCGGGGTGGCTGCTTGGAGCAGTGGGGGTCTAAGAGTGTCCCCAAACCAGCAGCCTCCACATCAACTGGAATTGCGAGAAATGCAGATTCTCAGGCCCTGACCCAGGCCCACTGAATCGGAAACTACAGCATGGGCCCAGCAATCAGTATAACAAGCTCTCCAGGAGACTGTCAGGTTCACTGGAGTTTGGGAACGACTGGCTTGGAGCACCTTGCTCTCCGGCTAGTGTGGCGTCAGCAGGTGTTCAGTGGGTTGCTACTTAACACAAGCTGGCATGAATCCGATCGAGTGGGCCCTCAGCCCCCAGTTCCCATTGAACTGTATCTTCTTTAGCCACCTCTTAGAAGCCTTTTCTTTCTGGTCCTACGGTAGGACTAGGGCTCCATGGCAAGAAGTGAGCTTACAGAGTCAATGCGCCTACGACCTGGATAAGAATCTGGGCAAAGAAGACCTCTCTGTCGGTGAGGCAGCCACTCCTCCACACAGAGTCGGCAGGAAATGGTATCAGTTTCTGATTTTGATATTAGCCGCCCGACCAAATACAGTGAGAAAAAACCTAATGCAGCATTTCCATGAATTTCTGCAGGCCTGATGCTCGGAACACGTTCAAGCATTTGAGGTCTGCTAGCGGTGAAATGAACACTTAGCAGCAAAGCAGCACCATATGGGGGCAAAGGCACTGCGGTGGTTGTCTGTGGGCCTGGGTCAGGCCTTACCTTGACTACTAACTGACTGCATGATTCTGAGTGATTTCTTTCACCTGAAAAGGCCTATTGGCCTCGCCTATAAAATAGAGATCACAAGGGATCTCCAGAGCCGCTTGCATCTCCAGCCAGCGTTTTTGTTTGGGGATGATGCCTTGCATTCTTAAAGATTTTGGACTCGAGAATGGTGACGAGTGACTTTAAAATGGAAAGACAGAGGAGGATAGGCTGGACCGTGAGGCAACAGCAATCCTGCTTCTTCCAGAGCTCGCTGAGCCGTGGGTGGTGTAGGCTGTATCCATGAGTCTGCATTCTAAATCCCACCCGGCTATGCCTGTCCTTCTGTCTAGATTCTAGAGTGATTTGCCTTATTTGATTGTCTGGAGACATTGTGATTCTGTAGGGGTCACTGGCCCCTTCTAGAAGAAGGCTCATCTCTAAAATGCAGGCCTCTGCTTATCTGAACCTTAAAACTAGAGGCAGTTAGAGTGGTGTCTCATTTTTCTCTCCCCGCTAAACCCAAGGAGCACTTTTTTCCTTTTCCTGTCACAATCTCAAGGATTCTGCCCAAAAAGCAGGTGCAAAGCCCTGTCTAACCCCTCCGGTTTCCCTGAGGTATGGGCTTTATACAATGTTTTGCTTGTTAAACGTTAGCTTTCTGAGCTGACGACTCTCTCTCTCTCTCTCTTTTTTCTTCCTCTAAAGCCCATTGCATAACAGTCTCCTGTTTTAAACTTTTGCCAAATCCTACACTTCTCACTGTCGGAGGTTACCACAAGTGTTTGAACAGGTAACTTCTACCTTTGAACTTCTATTGCAACAGGTTCAAAGGTTCCAGGAGAGCTGGTTAGCCACTCTCATTGGCTTCAGGTGTGGTCCCGACTCGGGCGCTGAGGAAAGGCATCATCACTAAAGGAAACGTCCGGACTCAGGAGGCTGAATGTGGTGCTGAACGAGTACAGCCAGCTGTGAGGGCCGCGTCTCCTGGACCCCGGAAGTGAGAGTATTCTTACAAGGTAAGCTGCAATAATGCTACCTGCTCCATAGCTTATATGTTTATGGGAGAGCAGAGGTAGGGTTGGTTGGGGAGAAGACAGTGGGCCGTGTGTCTATTCTCAGCCTAAGGCTCTTTCACAACATGAAATAACATTTGGTTGAATAGTAATCTCAGCTGACTTGAGTGGGAGGCAAAGAAAAAATCAATTGAAAAGGGGGTGGAGACATGGAAGGGGCTCTGAATGTTGGCAGGAGATGGACTTGGAAGAGAGAGTTGTTAATCTCACTAAATGCAAATAAAACAGACTTAAAAGCTTTAAAGGTTATAGCCAAAGCCAGGATGTGGGTCTCCTTCATCTTCCATTTAGAAATGTCTGTATCAATATGATTAGAAAGGCCATCCATCAGCTGCTGCTGACAGCCCTTCCCATTTGGAAGGGAGCAGGGAAGAGAATTCTTAACAGACTTTCTATCCCATGCTGGTGTCTGTACAAGATATGTGATGTGCATGACCTCATTGGCTCGTTACCTCCTGTAAGGTAGGTGGTGTAGTTCTCATATAACAGATGAATAATGTGCCTCTGGGCTGTTAAACAGAGCAGCCTGGGCTGCATAGCTAAGAGGAGGTGGGGCAGGAATTTGAGTCCTGGTCAGAATGTCACTACAGCCTGCTGCATGACGCAGAATTCTTGGGGGCTGTGAAAACCTTCCATCATTCCCTCAGATCTTGGGGGTGTCCCTCATGCATGTAGGATTGAACAGGAATGCACCCCTAGATGCTAGAGCTTTAGAATGACCCAGACTCTTCTGTACTTGAGCATTTGATCCTGGAGGAAACCATCTTCTCCTGGCCCTAAGCTCTTCGTCGGGTTGGTAAAAGAAGACAGCACCCAGGGAAGAGCCCAGTAGCATTATAATGGCTGAGACTTGACACCCACCCTGCCATCCTCTGCTCGCCGCTGAAGGGAGCTGCTCCTGTGGGAGGTGAGCTTGGAAACTAAGCAAAGCCAAGTGTTCCTCCAGCCATGAGATGAACCTGAAGATGGAAAGGCAGAGGGGGCACCCTCATCTTCCCATACTTCATCATTCTCCCATGTCTAAAGTGGGCTCCCGTGAGGCCAAGGGACCAGCGCTTATGTTCCCTGAGATTGGGACACAGCTCACTTTGGTTTTTATGGTTGGAGGCTTTTAGGCCCTCCTCTGTGTAGAGAAGGAATCCCAATCTAACTCTAGTAAAGAACTGAGCTTGTGCTGGAATTACCTCGATCCTTCTTAAAGGAACCAAGGCTGGGGAAAGTGCTGCTTAATTCTGGGATGTCTGAGAGGTGGTGGGGAGGGGTGGGGGCAGGAAGGGGCAGGAGAACTTGTTCTTTCTGCCTTCAAATCTGAGAATGGACGCTCCCATGCCCTTCTGTGGCCGCAGCCGTAGGCGAATCCAATGAGACTACTGCAGGTCCTGAGGCCCTGTAGACAAATCCCCAAGACTCTTTCAGGGCGTCTGCACATTCAAAGCAATTTTTATAATAATACCAAGAAGTAATTTGTCTTTGCCACTGTCGTTGTCTCACGAATATACAGTGGAGTTTTCCAGAGGCTCCGAGATGCAGGATCAATCTAACAGCTAACGGCGTGTGTGCTTGTGGATTCCTGATTTTAAAATTTCCCAGTTGTAATCTGGGAGGTGAGGGAGGCAGCAAATTTGAGGTACGAAAATGATGTGTCAGAGGAAAGGAACAGATCCTCCGTGGCTGTCCCTGTCGTTCCTGACGTGCTCGTTTTCTTGGCTTTATCAGCACTGCTTCGGGGACTGAGGCAGGCTCACTGGGGACTGGAGAGTGGGTGACACAGTGCACGGCTGGCCGGCAATGCTGGCCAGGCCAGGCTGGCCTCCAGGTGTCCCCACAGTCTTGGGAAGGCTGCGAGGGCCACGGTGCCCTGTGGCTGGACCTCCCTGTCCTGGGAACCCAGGGAGGGCGTCTCACCTCTCTGACAGTGGCGGTCTGCAAGGGGCACCTCAGTCATCTCCGTCTGGTTTTTGGTCTTGGTTTAGCGGTAGTCAGACAGACAGGGAGAGCATGAGCTGCGTGGATGCAGGCTGTCTTCTGTGTCAGCCCTTAGGGACTGATGGTAAAGGCTTTGAAACCGAGCCAGGAGAGCTTTAGCGGCTTTTCTCCTTCTGGTCAGAACGCTTCCACTTTCAGTTGTGAAAGAAAAACCAGGAAGTGAAGTCCCCGAGCACGTTAGAAGCCGGCCATGGCCTGACTCCCGACACGGGGCAGCTCGGACAGGGGCCTGACGGCTCAGACGGCTCAGAACCGGGGACCCTCAGCCTGCAGAGATGCTCTGAAGCCCCTGTGACCCTGGAGGAACCGGGGGTGAGGGGAGAGGCCAGGGACTCGTGCCACGAGGAACTCAGAGCCAGGAGGCCCCATTCACTGGAAGCACCAAGAGATGCGGCCCCCTCGCAGGGTAAGGGGGCAGCTGGAGGGGGCATTTAGTGAGGGGTCTCGTGGGCATGGGGCAGAAGCCCCGGTGGCATCCTGACCCCCAGCTCTGGCGAATCTGCCGCTTGCTGTGTCACAGGCACGTGTCAGTGCTCACTTTCTCCCTGGTCTCTAAGGGACTTCTTTAAACCCTCCTCGGGCTTCCCTGGTGGCACAGTGGTTGAGAGTCCGCCTGCCGATGCAGGGGACGCGGGGTCGTGCCCTGGTCCGGGAAGATCCCACATGCCGCGGAGCGGCTGGGCCCGTGAGCCATGGCCACTGAGCCTGCGCGTCCAGAGCCTGTGCTCCGCAACGGGAGAGGCCACAACAGTGAAAGGCCCGCGTACCGCAAAAAAAAAAAAAAAAAAAAAACCCTCCCCATCAGGAGGGTGGAGGAGAAGGCAGATTGTGGAGGAGTCCTTTCTCCTGCCTCTCTTGGGGAAGGGGAACCACAACCCGGACCCCATTTTGTGGGCCTGAGCCTCTGCCTATAGCTCGCCTGTGCTGCACTGGGTGTTGTCCTCAATTTTCCTGATGGATTTTTAGTCCTTCTGAGGGGAAGAGCTGCCCGATGCATGACTAATGGAATGGTTTCTGGATGAAGTTGGATCTGTTTTAAGGAGTAGGGCCACAAGTTGAATCTAAGATGAACTTGACCTTCAAGGAGTGAGTGTTGGAAAGGGACTCCATAGTTGGGGCTTACTACCTTCTGTGGGTATCCATCTTGTTGGTGATTTGAAAAGTAGGATTGGATCTATAGCTCCAGTTTGTAGGTAATTAGTATTCTCTAACAGAGGCAGTCTTAAAAATAATAGAATTAAATTAAACTAAATTTAATTTAATTTAAAAATAAAAGATTGTTTCAGTTAAAAAAAAAGGAATAATTGGTTTTGGTGATCCCTCCCTCTGTATTCCAGCGTGAGAGTTACTTTATGGTTGTCCCCTCCAATGGACAAGTATTTGAGGTGAACATAGAATAATCTTGGAAGAGACTTGGTATAAAATCTTGTAGGCATCACTTGTACGCTTGGCACAATAAAAGGGACAAAAACTGAAACAAGAGTCACAAATACCTATAGAAGAGGCAGACAATAGAGCTAAGTAAAGTAGGTGATATATAACAAGATGCAGGTGAGAGGCAAAATGCAAGGCAGGTGCTCCCAGATAAACATACTCCAACTTGACGGTTTTTTTCAAACATTATCCAGACCAAACAGGATGCTTCAGC
The DNA here is from genome assembly GCF_949774975.1 of Lagenorhynchus albirostris. Lineage (NCBI taxonomy): Eukaryota > Metazoa > Chordata > Mammalia > Artiodactyla > Delphinidae > Lagenorhynchus > Lagenorhynchus albirostris. The sequence continues at coordinate 66,602,825 of NC_083110.1, forward strand.
CGAGCATTTGTTGAGGTCCTGACCTGAAATAGTCTTTTCTCCCAACTTTTAGTCTAACTCTCTGGGGGCAATGACACCTAAAATAATAACAGTGTATCATTGAGTGCCTAGGCCCTAAACCCACAGATGCTAGAGGGAGGCTGTGGGTCCAGAAAGGAGAAAGGAAGGAAACTATGGGGGAGGGGGAAGAGGAAGCCAGTTACGCACCAGCTCAAAGTGGGTACTCTGCCGTTTCATTAAGACAGTATGAGGAGATGGGTGGTTAAGAGAGGTGAAGCCACCTTCCCAAGATCGCAAAGCAGCCAGCTGTCAACTGGAAGAGAAGCTGCAGTTGGTGTGATGTTAAAAACCGTGTTCCATCCACTCCTGTGTAGAATTAACTTCTCTCTGGATTTCCTAGAAATTTTCATTTTTAAAAAGATCCTTATGTATGGTGACCCGGGCAGATATTGACTTCACATATTTATTAGAGACTTTTCAGGTTGACATTTTTCTAGAATGTAAATATTACAGCTACCATTCTTTGAATATTTACTGTGGGGCAGTGCTGTGCTTACTGTTTGTTTTGTTTTAATTTATTTATTTAATTAATTTATTTTTGGCTGCATTGGGCCCTCGTTGTGTGTGGGCTTTCTCTAGTTGCAGCGAGCAGGGGCTACTCTTTGTCGTGGTGCGCAGGCTTCTCATTGCAATGGCTTCTCTTATTGCGGAGCGTGGGCTTCAGTAGTTGTGGCACGTGGGCTCAGTAGTTGTGGCTCGTGGGCTCTAGAGCCCAGGCTCAGTAGTTGTGGCGCACGGGCTTAGTTGCTCCGTGGCATGTGGGACTTTCCCGGGCCAGGGCCCCAACCCATGTCCCCTGCATTGGCAGGTGGATTCTTAACCACTGCACCTCCAGCGAAGCCCCTGTGCTTACTCATTTATGGGGCTTTTATCTTTTGATCTTCAAAGCAGTCCTATGAGGTAGGTATTTTTTTTGTAGACAGGGGAACCAAGACTTAGAAATAAACTGGACACAGTATGAAGAGATTGCAGCTGGCATTTGAACTCTGGCTCATTTAGTTCTGACGGCAAACTCTGCCTCCATTTCTGATGAGTCTAGTTTAGTGCATGGACCAGAGAATTAGAAACTGGGAGAAACCTTTTTCTTGCAAATCCTCCCACTTTCAAATCCATAGAAATGGAAAGCAGATGCAGCCTTGGTTGCCAGGGATTGGGAGGAAAGAGGAATGGGGAGTAACTGCTTAATGGGTACAGGATTTCCTTTGGGGATGATGAAAGTGTTTTGAAACTAGATAGAGGTGGTGGTTGCACAACATTGTGAATGTACCAAATGCCGCTGGATTGTTCACTTTAAAGTGGTTCATTTTATGTTACGTGAATTGCACCTCAGAAAAAAAAACAAACCCTCCCACCTCTAGGCAGGTGAATTCCTAAACCAGGACTTGGAGATATTTTTAGAAATCAGGAAGGAGGTTTCTGTTTCTGTCTGTCTCATATGCCTGGCCAGCAGATGAACTGACCCTCATTTGGAGTGTGACCTCAGGTGACTCGTGTCCGGAGGCACCCTACGGGGGTGACATGTCCCCAGCAGCCCTGAGGTCAGCCGTCGCTGCTCTCGCCGCACTCTGCTATAAACACATCCCGGTCTCTTTCTCCCCCATGTGACCACGCACCATGAGATCAGAAATGTACTCTCTCGTTCTTCCCCTGGCACAGAGCCTGGTATTTTCAGGCTCTTAATTCATGTCATTAGAATAAATACGAGTTTTGGAGTTTGGAAGGTCAGGCAGCCCTTGTACTGCTGTGGTGAGGCCATGGTACCAACCCTCTGTGGGGAAGCTTGTTGTAGATCTCTGGGTCTCCATGGGTCCCTCTACTCTAAGAGTTGTGAGGTTGTGAGTGGCTTGTGGGAGGATGCAGGGGTGAGGTAGGGCTGAGGGAGATGGCAGGGTCAGAGCTTAGAGGTGGACCATGTGATCCCCAGCTAGAAATCCTCTGTTTAAATAGAAATGAGGAGTTGTTAAGACCTTTGTATGTAAGTCGAAGGGCAGTTATACTACAAAGATCATGACCATCTCTTCTCTTTGGGGACATCTCGAAACAGAACATCTGATATTGACAAGGAGTTAGAAACTGACTTGAGTGGAAGAGGGAAAAAGAGAGCTCATCCTCACTGAGGGCTTCCTATGTGCTGGACAGCATACTGGAAAGTCTACCCATAGTATCCCTTTTAAGTAGAGATAATTACCTACCCCTTCTGGTGTGCAGTGGAGGGAAGCTGATGCTCAGTGACATTAAGTAACTGTCCCAGGGCCACATATCTGGTAAGTGGTAGTTCTGTTGCTCTGGTACCTGGAAAGGCAATGGCCTTAAACGTTTGCCACTGGAAATGAGACTATTGGGAATAAAGTTTCTTGTTTACACACTGAATCTGGTGACCCCTGACTTGCCCGACCAGGTAGTGAGTGGGTTGATTCTGCAGAGACCTCTTTCACAGCCTCCTGCGTCAGCCTGTCTTTATCCTGGCCTCGGTGATGGGGCACTAGCACTTTGTCCAGCCTATCTTTATACAGGCTCTTATCAACTCCAGCGGATTGTACTGGTTCTCCTGACCTCAGCACTCTCATGATTCACTTGGTCAGCAATAGGCTTGGAAGGCCTTTGGGAATGTTTACTGAGACAAGGACTTCCTCAGGGTAGAGCTGCTGGACTCTGACTTGTTGGAAGCACAGTAGTACATCAAGGTTGACTAAGTCGATCTAAGATCCAGTGGGACTTGTCACTGCCTGTCACCAGCCTATGAGTGGCTCAGCAACTATCCTGTGTGATCTTCATGGACTGAGTTAAGAGGATTTTGGCATTTGACTTAATGAAGGCTTTCCTGATAAATCCCACCCCACCAAGGCCTGGCACCCCAAGGCTCTCTGGTGTTTGTGAACCAAATGACTCCAGTGGTGTAGTGTCTATACCAGGCCCCAGACACTGTCTTACTCAGCCCTTTGGAAGCTTTTTTTTCCCTTTCAACTAAAATTGGTCCTCTATCTCCATCAGACATGTCTCTTCACCATTTCCCTTCACGCTTGTCCCACTTTGGTGCCTCTAACCGTGCTGCACCTCTCACCCCACAGCCGGGTATTCCTCGTCCTCTCTGCTACTTAGGTTTATCCAACCTAATATTGTGACTGCTCTCTCCATGGAAAAGTAGATAGAGAGACACAGACAACAATGGAGAAAGGTAGTTTGGTGACAGTGACCCTGGCTGGAATCATAGTTGGGGTCTTACCAGCCATTGGCTTGGTGGGGTGGTCATCCTTGATTGACCCTGGACATAAGACTATTGTCGATACAGCCAGGGGATCAAGGACCACACGTCCTTGAGGGTCTAGTGCTCCTTAGACCACCTCCACCTCCTCCAGTCTACACTGGCCTCTCCCTTCTTCATATGCATTAGCTCATCTTGCACGCTGAATCCTTGTATAGGTGATTTTAGTGTTCGATGGACCCATAAGTCCCCAGAGGGCAGGAGCTGTGCCTTCTAAGTGTTTGGTCCTTTGCACACAGCACGGTGCTGGGCATACGCTGAGTCTAAGATCTTGGTTTGCCTTATTCAAAGGAAATTATACGTAAACTTAAAGTGCAGAGGGTGAATGTATCTCTTGCCACATACATACTTTCTCCAGTATGTATGGAGCAGATGCTCCCAAAGCTGGGGAACATTCCACAGAGCATTTGTTTCCTGCCTGGGGAATTGGCTTTATCCCCTACTGGACTATGAACTCTGAGTGTAGTTTCCCCATGCTGGACACACTGCCCGGCACATAGTAGGTGCTCGTATGTATATTCGAATGCTGGTAGGATGAGTGAACCTTGACCTCACTCGGGTCGGGTTGCTTAGTGCTGCCCTTGCTATAGCAGGAAGTCCAGCTGTGGCATTTCTGAGGAGGGCTCAGCGGCTCTCCCCACCCCCTGACCCCCCCACTGTGTGTAGGCGCACATCGTGTCATCGCGGGATTGAGTTCTGCAACCTGTTTCCTCAGTAGACTCCCCTCCCTAGGTGCCTTTCTCTGATCTTGTGCTAATGGTGAGCGAAAGGGGAGGGTGACTTGTTGGCACTCGGTGGGTCCCCACCGTATCTCGGGCACAGTGCTGCATTAAGATAGCCTCTGCCTGGGAGTGCACACAACTCAAGCTGTCAGCTGAGCCCCAGGAACCCCCGAGACCCAAACCCAAGGAAAGAGCTGATCCGACTCCTACAGCTTTTCCTGTGCTATTCGGTAGCAAAGATATCACCAGTGGATAAGCATCGAAACCCTGAGGATTTATTTATGGTTATGTTTGCTGGTGGGTCAGGGAACATTCCCAAGCCTCGCCCTCACCTCTCTGCCAGCCGCCTGACAAACTGGAACTGTTGGGTGTGGCCTAGGAATTGGGCTAGGAAAAACAAAATGTGGGAGATTAGTATCACTTCCCTGTTTTTTTGGCTTTTATTTTTAAAGATTTTTTGATGTGGACCATTTCTAAAGACTTTTTTGAATTTGTTACCACATTGCTTCTGTTTTATGTTTTGTTTTCTTGGCCCTGAGGCCTGTGAGACCTTAGCTCCCTGACCAGGAATTGAACCTGCACCCCCTGCATTGGAAGGTGAAGTCTTAACCACTAGACCGCCAGGGAAGTCCCTCTGTTTCCTGTTTTAGTTATTTAAGCACTCACACAATCTTTCCGGGGTGTGGAAATGACTGCTTCGCCACCCTTGGGGTTTTAACAGGGATCCCCTTTGATAATGCTGTCTTCCTGCTTGGCCACACGTGAATGACCCCATGGAGGTGACAAGGAGGCCCTTTCCCATCTGCCTGGGGACATCCCATGGGGTGTGTGCTTCAGAGCATGCTGGGTACCAGGCCTCCAGGGGAGGAGAGCCACTCAGGCCTGGGAACCCGGGCCTGCTTGGTGGAGAAGGCTAGTGCCAGGCGGTGGCCTGAGCACCCAGGCGCTGGTGAGTGGCTGAGAAGTTATCTGTAGGCTCGTAGGTTGGGATGTTACACCAGCCTCTGTTCTCAGCAACTGCTGAGAATGTTGAAAGATGCACTTTCGGGTCCCCTTTGGCCCCATGACCCAACCTTCACCTTTGGTTTCTTATCCACTAAGGGGAATGAATGAAAAATGTTTCCACCCTCAGAGCTGCCATCCAGACTGGCCGGTAACGTGGGTGCAGGGAAAAGGCTACTGATGGAATGTAGCTTTAGTGGTGGGAGAGCTGCACTTCTAGAAATGAGGATGAGGCTGTATTCTCAGGTGTAGTCACATGAAATGCCACCAACCAAGGTAGAATTTTCTAAGTCAGCTGCCTTAGTCAGAAGTGGGATAATTCAGAGTTGTTCATCTTACCTTTTTTTTTTTTAAAAAGCATACATATTACAGATTAAGTGATACATCCTCTCAAGTGTTACTGTCCCAATGATACCTACTGTAACCTCCCTAATTAAAATTCACCCCCTGCTGCACACTCAATCCTCTTTCCCTAATATAGTTTTTATTCCACAGTATTCTATAATCTAGTTCTTGTTCAGGCTTGTCGCCAAACTCCCAATGAAATCCAACCCCACAAGAGCAGGGTTTCACTGCTATATCCCAGCACCTGGAATGATACTGATGGTATACAGTCAAGCCCTTAAATATCTTTGGCTGAATGACTGAATACTCAAAACTTCTGGACAATCCATTCATAATTTCTCCTCTTCAGTCTGTCTTTTCCTATGAGGATTATTCTTTCAGAAACACAAAAGCATACACTACACTGTCCAAGCGGTTTTTTCCTTTCTACTTGGTAGTATTTCACATAGTTCTTTCCTTATCAGACCTGCTTTATTCTCCTTACTACCTGCCAAGAATTCCATTGTGTGTAAGTGCTATAATTTATCTGGTTACTCTCCTATCAAGGAAGGCTTTCCTGGTTTCTGACATTATCAGCAATCCTATAGATTAATGATGATGAACAGAATAGCTCATACCTGAGCCCATGTGTCAGGCATTGTTCTAAGCACCACACAGGTACATGAACTCCTTTAATCATGGTGACAGCCTTATGAGGGAGATACTAGTATTGCCATTTTACAGATGAGGAAACACACAGAAGTTATCTACCCTAGGTCACAAAGCTGACCACAGACAAGGATTGAGCGCAGTGTGACTCAGAGTCCATATTCCTAACGGGTGCCTCAAACAGCCATTTAAAGTGATGCACTTTTTATTGAACTGATGTCTTTCTATGGAATAAATTACTAGTAGAGTCATTAGGTCAAAGGGAACACATTTTAAATTGTGGTAGCGGGCAATGGGCACATCCCTACGGAGGCTGCCCCAAGTTTACGTCTTCGTGATTGATAGTGCATTTTGTACTGTTTCATCATCGCTAATCTAAATGATGGGGAAAAGGCATTTCATTTAAATTTGCATTTTAAAAAACTATAAGTGAAGTTGAATGCCTCTCCCTGGTTTTAAGTAACCTGTTTGTTTTGCCGTGAACTGTCTGGTCATGCCCTCTGCCCTTGGTTTTACTGGGTTGTATTTTGTTTTTCACTGACTTCTACTCATTTCTACTGAGGAAATGAGCTCTTTGCCTATCTGGAATATTTGATATTTTTCCCAGTTTATCTTTGACTTTGTCTCTGGTATCTGTTCTGCAGGACAAATATAAAGTTTTGTGTAGTCAAAGTTGCCAACATTTTCCTTTTATAGGTTCTAGGTTTTGTGTCTGTCTTGAGTCTTCCCCATGCCAAGATTATAAAAAACAATTCTCTCATACTTTTTATCCTCAAATACTCTCATGGTTTTCAATGTTTTATATTTAGTCTTTGATCCATCTCCAATGTATTTTTGTTTTAGGGGTAAGACAGTAATCAACTTTCGGTATTCTCTCTGAATGGCTAGTCACTTGTCTCAACACATTGATTGTAAGTGAAAAAAATCTATCTTGATTTGGACTGCAGTTTAGTATATGATAATAGCATCCACTGGGAGTATTTCCGGATTATCTCATCACATAGATTTGTCTATTTATGACCAATAGAAAACTTCTATAGCTCCACAGTAAGCAAATTGGGTAATGTTTGGGTAACCTCTCTGCTACCCACCCAATTCCTGTTACTTTTCAAAAACTTTCTGACTATTTTTGTAAGTTTTATTTTCCTGGGTGAACTTTAACTTTTTAATTTCCCAAGAAAATCCTATTGGTCTTTATTAGGGTTGCATTAAATGTATAAATTTATTTAGGGAGATTGGACCCCTTAACTGTTTCAAGTATGTCTTTCCATTATTCAAGCCTTTTTATGTCCTGCGGATGTGAACTTTTTAAATGTAGGTTTTACACATTTATTCTTACACACTATTGGGAATGGCACCTTTTCCATTATTTTCGAATTAGTTATTTACACAAAATATAGGAAAGCTATCGACTTTCTGGCTACTGATTTGGTAACTGGCTGCCTAACTGAAATATCTCATGGTTTATAATTGCCTCTTATTTCTTTAGAGAGATTTTAGGATTCCCTTCTCAGCAATTTTTTTTAATTGGGAAATATGACAATAAATTTTATCTTAGATATAACTGAATGTTGGCCCTTTCTGACTCATTTAAGGTAACATGGGTAGCTGAGGTTTACCCTCCTTAGGAACCAATGCTTTTCCATTTTTTAAATTTTGTATTGAAATATAGTTGATTTACAATGTTGTGTTAGTTTCAGGTGTACAGCAAAGTGATTCAGTTACACAGATATATAAATATATATATTCCTTTTTTACATTCTCTTCCATTATAGGTTATTACAAGATACTGAGTATAGTTCCTTGTGCTATACAGTAGGTCCTCATATCAGCCTTTTCTCTGACCATGTTTTGCGAAAGAGGATTGTTGTCTCAAATCATGTTGTGTTTTATTTCTTATTAGAAGAAAACTCCATGTGCTACAGAAGAGTAAACTGGAGTAAGGAAAGGTGAAAACTCCTTAGCTCCAGAGCTCTGAGAAAGCTGGGTGAAGGATCTTGCAATAGAACTCTTATCTGGTTCACATTCATTGCATATAAAGGAAAAGGTTACCAGATCCTCCCAGGTATGCTCATGAGGCTATTGGTTTGTAATGTCCTATTGACCTGTTGCCATTACTTTGGGCTTTGTCTATATATATTAACTACGCAGTTAAGGAATGATATGAAGGGCTCCTAAATTGGGGGCGGCAGAAATCTAGGGAAATAACAATGGAGGCTGGATTAGAACTTAAAGCCCAACCGGGAAAGCAGAACTTTCATATACAGCCTCCTTAATAACACACAGGCCCCTTTGGAGTCATTATGAGTTGAGAAGATTTGTGACATAGTCTCTAGGAGAGAGTAAGTAATTCAGTATGGAAGAACGTGTTAATTAACTGCGTGTAAGAACTTGGGGACTCTGGTCTCCCTTTTAATGAACTTTCTATCACCACAGAATGAGCCCATACATGCAAGAGAACAGAAAACCAATTAAGTCCAAATGAGTGTGCCACTTTCTAGAAGGCAGATTTTTTTAAAGCTTGTAATTGCAATCTATATCTCATTATTGAATAGAAAATAATTCGTTCTTCAAGAGTAAAAGCAAAGATAATTAGTCTTATTGTCCTTTGAATTCCAAAAACCCAGGGCCACAGAATCATGTATTTCTAGGCTGGACCATTTACCCACTTAACACTGTAGATGACTTCATTTGATAAGATCCATCCTGCAGATTCTTCCAAGCCTGGAGGAGCAGACTGATCCTGACTGGTTTTTTATATATGTTAGAAATACATCCTTTCACCATCCATCATCCCGAACCTAATACCCTGCCAAAATATTGATCAGGAGTACCTATCTCAAGATTGTCCGGAGTGACTTTCGATAATTTAAGATTGGAGAGTTTGGGGGTGGGAGAGTTTTATTAAGGGAGAAGTGGGTCAACTGAGAGTATTTAGAACAGACAATTCTGAACTAGAAAACTGGTCATTTATTCAGCAACCACTCATTGAAAGTTTACTCTGTGCCAGGCATGGTGCAGGCATTGGAAGCACAGCTGTGAACATAACAAAAATCCTTGTTCCGATTAAAGCATCAGTTCAGTAGGGGCAATGGACCATAAGGGACTAGAACTATTTCAGATAGCAAACAGTGACATGGAGAAGAGAAATCAGGGTCCATGACAATGACTGAGGTGGAAAGGGCAATATTAAATAGGGTGATCAGAGAGAGCCTCTGAGGAAATGACATTGGAGTTGAGATCTGAGCTACAAGCAATACACAACCATTTCAGATCTGGGGAAGAGTGTTTCAGGCAAAAAGAAGAGCAGATACAGAGACCCTAAGATGGGAGTGGACTTATGCTTGAAGAGCAGAATACACAGCAGAAAAATAAAATCTTTTAAGTGAAAGGGACTATCAGAAGACAAATTATTTATAGATTATAGGGAGATTCTGAAAGATTCATAGCAATAAACGTAGTTGACCAAAAACATGAATATTAGAGTAGAAGGGGGTCATTTAAGGACTTTATCCAAGGAAAATGGGACAATGAAGACATGCTGCCCCAAATCTTCAAAGGAGCAAAACCCAAAGCTGATTATGGGGTGGTCATAACCTAGGTACCAAGGCTGGTCCTGGGAGCTTGCAAGCAGGTATGAAGGCAGGAGGTGTCCTTCAGCAAGCTTGGGAATTCAACACGTCAGGAGCCAGATGAGTAATGTTGGCTGTGGCCATTCAAACCACAGAGGAAGTGAGGGGCCTGGAGAGAGAGTCAAGGGGAAGGGCTGAGGACAGATGGGCATCCTGGGGTATGGGACTAAGGCGTGTCACTATTACCACATCAGAAAGCGGAGGAAGCTTTCCAATTGGGGCAACCCTGTGGCTTGTTCAAACATCTGTAGATAACCTCAAACGAGAACTCCCAGATACAGTGTAACACAGCTCTCCTTCCTCTTTTCTTTACTGCTATTGCACTTGTCCTTACTCCATTCTTTCCCAACTGGGAGTGACGTTAAGGGAAGAGGAAAAGCTTGCAGGGGTTCCGTGGAGTGACCGATCAGAATTGTAATTTGAGTGACACAGGACACATGACGAGAGAGATGGTGGCTTCTCCCCTTGTTTACTTGAACATATCTGGAAGTGTTCATAGTTTCTAAAGTTTAGAATGGCAACCAGTCCAGTACTGGTGTAACCTGAAGGTCTTGCCTTCTCTCAGACCCTCGGTTTCTCCCATTTAAACAGTGAGAGAGTTATATGATACGGTTGCAAATCCTCTCTAGTGCTAGCATCCTAGGTTCAAAATGTGTGTGTGTGCTGTGCATTAAAAAGGAGACTATCGGGCTTCCCCAGGGGCGCAGTGGTTGAGAGTCCGCCTGCCGATGCAAGGGACACGGGTTCATGCCCCGGTCCGGGAAGATCCCACATGCCGCAGAGCAGCTGGGCCCGTGAGCCGTGGCCGCTGAGCCTGCGCGTCCGGAGACTGTGCTCCGCAACGGGAGAGGCCACAACAGTGAAAGGCCCGCGTACGGAAAAAAAAAAGAAAAAAAGGAGACTATCAAGATAGTGAAAAGACAACCTACACATTGGCAGAAAATATTTGCAAATCATATTTCTGAGAAGGTTCTAGTATCAGAATATATAAAGAAGGCTTACAAGTCAACAACAAAAAGACAAACAGCCCAATTTAAAAATAGACAAAGGACTGCAATAGACATTTCTTCACAGAAGAAATACAAATGGCCAAAAAGCACATGAAAAGTTGCTAAGCATCATTAGTCATTAGGGAAATGCAAATCAAAATCAAAATGAGATGTCATTTCACACCCATTAGAATGGCTATTATTTTTTTTTTAAAGAAAAAAACAGCAAATGTTGGTAAGGATGTAAAGAAATTGGAATCCTCTACATTGCTGGTTGGAATGTAAAATGATAGAGCTACTGTGGAGAACAGTTTGGTGGTTCTTCAAAAAATTAAACATAAAATTACCATGTGACCCAGCATTTCCACTACTATTTACCCCAAAGAACTGAAAATAGGTATTCAAACAAAACTTGTATACAAATGTTCACAGCACTATTCACCACAGCCAAAATGTGGAAATAACCCAAATATCTACCAACTGATGACTAGATCAGCAAAATGTGGTCTTTCCATACAATGGAACATTCTTCAGCCATTAGAAGGAATGAAGTACTGATACATGCTAAACCTTAGACATGGATAAACCTTAAAAATATTATGCTGAGGGCTTCCCTGGTGGCGCAGTGGTTGAGAGTCCTCCTGCCGATGCAGGGGACGCGGGTTCATGCCCCTGTCCAGGAGGATCCCACATGCCGCGGAGCGGCTGGGCCCGTGAGCCATGGCCGCTGAGCCTGCGCGTCCGGAGCCTGTGCTCCGCAACGGGAGAGGCCACAACAGTGAGAGACCCGCGTACAGCAAAAAAAAAAAAAAAGAAAGAAAAAAATTATGCTGAGTGAAAGAAGTTAGACACAAAGGGTCGCATATTACATAATTCCATTTATACGAAATATTCAGAATGGGTAAATACATGGAAACAGAAAGTAAGTTAGTGGTTGCCCGGGGTGAGGGGGAGGAGAGAGTGGGAGTTACAGTTTAATGGGTGCGTGGTTTCAGCTTTTGGGGCCCCGAAATGTTCTGGAAATAACTAGAGATGGCGGTTGCACAACACTGTGAATGTAATACTGTGACTGTGTTAAATGCTGCTAAGTTGTACATTTTAAAACTGGTTGATTCTATGTTATATGAATTTTACCTCCATTTTTTAAAATGTGGGGAGGCAGGGAGGAAGCATCTGAAATTCTGTGTATATCCTATTTGGATACCTGGTCAGCAGTAGCAAACAAAGTGAGTAAGCTATTTCAGTGGACAAATACGTCTTTCAGTGTTTTCTGCAAATAAAGTCCCTTGCCAGTGTAGGCAAGGTAGTGAAGCGGCCAGGCTCATCCCATCTGTGGGCAATAGGACAGGAGTTCACCGAAAAGGAGTGCTCAAGAATTGGCAGACCGTGGTCCGGATTACACCAGATGTGTTTTCGTTTATCCCATACCAGACCCTTACTAATAGAGCCAGAAGTTAAAATTGAGGTTTCATAAAAATCCAGTGTTCCAGGTTTTCTAGGGAGTAAAGAATCTGACCATCTGGTGACCTTGGGCTCACACTACTACATGGTAAGAATCAGCCGGGGTGGACAGCAGGTACCACCTTTAGACGGGTCATGGGTTCTTTCTCTCTCTCCTCCCTTTGTGTTACCTGCCAGGCAATTCACCCTCCCTCTTCCCCCTTCCCACACTGCCAGATTTCACCTTTAGACCCTCTTTTGAAGACGTTGTTTGCAAAGTCTCCCATTATGTCTCCAACTGAAATATAAAGCTGCCATGTGTAAGAAGAGGGCAAAAGTCCTCAGTGCAACAATCTGTTCTTGTATCCAAGCAGGGAGGTGCAGGTAAGAATATTTCACTTGGGGAGGGACGAAGGCAAAGGGCAGAACCCCAGATTCTAAGGTAGCACCAGACTGGTGGCAGTACCCCAGGCTGAGGACAGGGGTTGGCAGGAGGCAGAGATGGCTGAGCACAAAGCAGGTTCCCTCTCCCTTTGGCATTGCTACCTGTCCTGTGAATTTTGCAGCTTCCCCTGGGGCAGCCGCACTTCTCAGCCTGGGGTGGGTGGCCGGCCTTGGAATGGTGTCCCGCATGGCTGGCTCTCTAATATGCTTTGCCTCCTGGACTGCCTTACCACACAATTTTGGCTAAGGCTGGATTCCAAGAATCCCAGCTCTCAGAATCCTGGCAGGTGGTCATAGTAGCACCTGTTGTTAGGTAAACTAGCACCTTTGGGATCTGGCTTTTTTTTTAATCTTCTTTTTCTTTACCTAAACACAATGTGGAAGAAACCAAAGAATTGAGACAGTCATCCCAGTCTCTGGAAGTTCAATTTTGCTCCATAAAATGGAAAGGGACTACTCCAAACTCAGGAATAACCAATCAAGGGGTAGAAAATGATGAAAAGTGACTCAGGGTTTCTTGTGACTGTTACGGTTCCCACACAAAATTTCTAGGCTTTAAAGCCTTTGTTAAAGTGGAATGAACTGTTTCCCTTAGTGGCAAAAGTTCCAGCTAATGGCAGCTGTCCCAAAGCTCTGAGGGTGGCTATGACTTTTTATTGGACTTGCTTTGCTCTCTTGATTTTGAGTAGGAACATTTAGTTTCATCTCTGAGATATAGGGCGTTGCAGTAAACTTTAAAGAATACAAAATCTGAAATGCCTTTGCTGTGACCTGTAAGGGGCCAGATGAACTCAGTCTCCTTGAACCTTGTGGCTAGACTCTATAAGGAAAAAATGGGTTGTGATTTTGTAGATTTTAACAGGGAAGCAGCAGTGGCAAATGATGAGTGACCTTGGACAAGTCACTACTTCTGGGAGTTTCTATTTTCTTTGTCTGTAAAATGCGATTTCAATTAGATAATCCATGCAAACAACCCAGCTCAGTGCCTGGCATAGAGTTGGTGCTCATTTGTTTGATGCTGTTATTGTCCTAGTCAAGTCTGAAAGTTGTGAGGCAAGAGCTGAGAGAGATGGCTTCAGTGAGAATGAGTTCCTAGGACCCACTCAAATGTTAATGCCTCCTGTTAGAGTAGTTTGAAGCTGGAAACTACAAGAAAAGCTGAGTTGTGGGGGAAGACTGTTGCTTTTGGTTCGCTGAGATCACTTCCTGGCCTGAATCTTCAATGCTCACCTGCTACCATGTGTCAGGCCCATTCTCCTGCATCCTTCCTGCAGACCTGGCTAAAGTTGCCTCCAATAAAAATGGTTCCTCCAGGCTCCCTGGAGGAGAGGACTTTGGACCTGGCAAGTTGTGGTTCTGTTGATTTCTGAGACCCTCCTGATGACTCAGAAAAGAAAGCAATGAGCAAGGCATATCTGGCCAGCAGGAAATGTCTTTCACAGGAGAATGCTTAATTTCTTTCTTTCTTTTTTTTTTTTTTTTTGCGGTATGCGGGCCTCTCACTGTTGTGGCCTCTCCCGTTGCGGAGCACAGGCTCCGGACGCACAGGCTTAGCGGTCATGGCTCACGGGCCCAGCCGCTCCGTGGCATGTGGGATCTTCCCGGACCGGGGCACGAACCCGTGTCCCCTGCATCGGCAGGTGGACTCTCAACCACTGCGCCACCAGGGAAGCCCGAGAATGCTTAATTTCTAAGATGGGTGATGTCACCTCTCCTGAGGTTCCCTCTTCTGTCTGGTTTATACTAGGGAGAGGCAGTTGCAAGAGTCCTTTGTGACCCTCGTTCTGCTTGGGCAGGGGGAGCTCTCTGGAGCCCCCTCCTCTGACTACCAGCTTATTTTGGGTCCAGAGGGCTTCTTCTAGGCTTTGTCAGTCAAAAAATTAAAGGGTAGTCCTTTCTCAAAATTGTCTGGAAAATGATTAACCTGTTTCCTTTGATCCTTTCTGCCTTGTGGGAGGACAGTCAAGCAGCAAGGGTAGAGAATGCATTCTACTATTCTTGACAATGTTAAGGTAAACAGTGGGAGAAATTCAGCTGCTAAAGTGGTCCAATCCTGGCTATTTGGAGGGCTAGAAGCTGTGTGTGTGTGTGTGTGTGTGTGTGTGTGTGTGTGTGTGTGTGTGTGTGTGTGTGTGTGTGTTCTTTCTGTAAACACAGAGCTATTGAGTAAAAATGTACGACCATTTCCTCTAACTTTTTCGTTCCTTCTTTTTTTTTAGGCCTGAATTTCCTGCTGCTATTCACAAAGATGCTTTTTATCTTTAACTTCTTGTTTTCCCCACTTCCGACTCCGGCACTGATCTGCGTCCTGACCTTTGGAGCCGCCATATTCCTGTGGCTGATTAACAGACCCCGGCCCATGTTGCCTGTTGTTGATCTGAACAAGCAATCGGTGGGACTCGAGGTAACTTACCCAGCACCTTTTCAGCTTGTCAAACTTGATCAAGCACAAACGAATTCAAGACCTGAGGATCACTGGTGAAGGAGACTTGGG
This sequence comes from Lagenorhynchus albirostris, assembly GCF_949774975.1. Classification (NCBI taxonomy): domain Eukaryota; kingdom Metazoa; phylum Chordata; class Mammalia; order Artiodactyla; family Delphinidae; genus Lagenorhynchus; species Lagenorhynchus albirostris. The sequence continues at coordinate 66,617,863 of NC_083110.1, forward strand.
TGGGGCGGGGGGTAGTATGGGAAAGTAAGCCTTTTTGGTTAGCAAAACAACCCAAAATCTGTAAGTTAAACTTTCTAGTCATCGCATATTTTCCTTCGTAATAAAAATGAAATCACAGCTTTTACTGGTTTTATGATGCCAGTAATCTAGATCTGGGGTTGGCAAACTACAGCCTGCAGGCAAAATCCACCCTTTTCTGTGTGAGTAGCAAGCTAAGAATGTTTTTTATATTTTTCAAGGGATATGTAAAAAAAAAAAAGAGTGATAGATCATACGTGTTCCACGAAGCCTAAAGCATTTACAAAGTCCTTTACAGAAAAAGTTTGCTGACCCACGATCTAGATGAGGGAGTCAGTACTTTGGGGACAGGAGAACATTTTCATCAAGACACCCAGTGTCTGAGAATAGTAAAGAAGTTATTGAGTTAAATACCAGCTTTGAGGTAATGTTCCCTCTTAAAACGACAGACATGGAGCTGGGCTTTCCCCCTCAATTCCCTGACTTTTCAGCAAATCACACCGCCTCCTATATCTCTGAGCTAAGGGAAAGCTCCAAGAATTTTCTCTCACGATTTTTCATCTTCAACCCTTTTCAGAGAAAAAAAGCATTCCTGTTCCTTTGTAAAGCTAACCCCTTCTGATCTTTTTACAAACTCTGTTCTTCTACTCGGGAATCTTACGCCAAGTTGCCTCCACTCTCCGCCTGCCTCCCTTTTATTTGGAAGATTTTTAGCAGCATCTTCCTGTCCTGCTGGTCCTGCTGCTTCAGGCCACCATCTCTTTTCAATCCTCCCTTTTCCCCAGAGTCTTTAAGAGCAGTCCATTTGTTGATTCCCTCTTCTGAACTTCAACTCCCTGAGATCTGACCTTTATCACTACCATCTCCCCAGACTTCTCTGCATCGCTCATAATCTAACTCCTTAATTCAGTGATTCTTCAGCCTCTTGCTTTCAATTGACTTGACACTTCTTCTTTCCTGAAACTTCTACTTTTGCCTTTCATCGTATCCTTCAATGAGATTTCTTCCTAAGAAAGAAAGATTTCTTTCTTTGTCACTTAAGTTCTTTCCTCTCCTCATCTTACCGTGTCGGTCTCACCATCTCTTGATTCCTCTAAAGCAGGGGTTGGCAAACATGTTCTGTGAAGGCCAGACAGTGAAGAGTTTAGGCTTTGCAGATCACGTGGGTTGTGTCGCAACGACTCCACTCTGCCGTTATAGCGTGAAAGCACAGAAAATATGTAAATGAATGCGCATGACTGTGCTCCAATAAAATTTTATTTTAACAGTGACAAGCTATGTTTGGCCCCAGATTATAGTCTGCCAGTCCCTGCTTTCAATCCTCACTTCTTTTGAGAAAACCCCTCCTCTTCTATGACATGAATATGTACCTAAAAGTCTATGACGCCCAAATCTGACTTTCTACTTCTGACCTCGCCTGTGAGTTCCAGTCCATCTCAGTGACACTCAGGTACCTCAGGCTCCACACATCTTTGTACTGCATATCTTCTCCTTTACACACACACACGCACACGCACACGCACATGCACACGCACACGCACACACACGCATGCACCCTTTCTCGCTTCCCTTCCTGCTCTATCTCAGTTAAATGCATCTCTTCTTACCCAATTGCCTAAAGTTGAGTTGAATCATCTTTCGTTCTTCCTTCTTCCTCAGTCCATCTATGTAAGTAGACAACAAGACCCCATCTTTCTTTTCTAGAAAAAGAACTTCATTTCTTTTTTTTTTTAATTTATTTTTTTTAATGGTTTTTTTGGGCTGTGTTGGGTCTTCGTTGGTGTGCGCAGGCTTTCTCTAGTTGCAGCAAGCGGGGGCTACTCTTTGTTGTGGTGCACGGGCTTCTCATTGCAGTGGCATCTCGTTGCGGAGCACAGGCTCTAGGTGCGTGGGCTCAGTAGCTGTGGCATGCGGGCTCTAGGGCACAGGGTCAGTAGTTGTGGCGCATGGGCTTAGTTGCTACGTGGCATGTGGGATCTTCCCGGATCAGGGCTCGAACTCGTGGGCCCTGCATTGGCAGGCAGATTCTTAACCACTGCATCACCAGGGAAGTCCCAAAAGAACTTTATTTCTGATGTCTTGACTTAATGTGACATCTGATGGAAATCTCCTGGTGCTCCAGGTTAAGTCAGATCTCTTGTTATAGCCTCATGGATTACCTTGTACTTTTAGAGCCCTTATCTTGGTAGTAATGTACAGCTTTGAATGCTTATTTAATTGATGCCTATGCTTCTCTAAACTAACTTTCATGAAGGTTGAACCATGCCTATAGCTCTTACTGCAGCTCCAGGATCTAAATCAGGGCCTGACCCTGTAGTTCCGCTGACATTTCTGGACAAATCCCTAGCTACTCCCTCTTTCTCAAATACCCTGTTCTCGAGCTGGCCACCAGAATCTTCAGCGTGCTTTCTTGCCTCTGTACCTTCTTTTTTTAATTTTAGTTGAAGTATAGTTGATTTATAATACTGTGTTAGTTTCAGGTGTACAGCATAGTGTTTTTTGTTTGTTTGTTTGTTTTGCGGTACACGGGCCTCTCACTGTTGTGGCCTCTCCCGTTGCGGAGCACAGGCTCCAGATGCGCAGGCTCAGCGGCCATGGCTCATGGGCCCAGCCGCTCCGTGGCACGTGGGGTCCTCTCGGACCAGGGCACGAACCCGCGTCCCCTGCATCGGCAGGTGGACTCTCAACCACTGCGCCACCAGGGAAGCCACGCATAGTGTTTTTTGTTTTTTGGGTTTTTTTTGCAGATGATGTTCCATTATAGGTTATTATAAGACACTGTATAACTCCCTGTGCTATACAGTAAATCCTTGTTGCTTCCTCTGTGCCTTTGTTCAGGCTATTCCTTCACTTTGAATTATCCTCCTTTCCCTCTGCTCTACGAAACCACATCATTTTGGTAAATGCTTACTTATCTTCAAAGTCTCTATTGAAATATTATTTCTTCTCTGTAGCCTTTCTACTTGATACAGAATTGTTCACTTCATTCATTTCCCAAAACAATTATTATAGCATGTACATCACAATATTATATTTGCATGTTTTTCCCTTCTCACCCTATCCCAGCTCCAAAAACTCTCATTTATGGGGTGCTCATGGGCAGTAATTTTGTCTTAACTCACTTTGCATCTACAGTAGTTGCCCAGTGACTGGAACACAGTATGCATTTGATAGATGTTTAAACTTCACATGATTTTTTTAAAACGATATAACTATAATATTATCTCTTTTGTGTGTGTGTGTGTGTGTGTGTGTGTGTGTGCGTGCACGTGCGTGTATGCCTAGGGAGGTGGGGGGAGATTGCCAAAAACATAACTGTGACAACCTCTGGATTTCTCTGATATGAAGACACCACAATTTTGAGATTTAAAAAATTGATTGACTGAGTACTAAAAGGGTCATCGCTGTGACCTCAACAGTCAGTGTTTATGTTCTTTTCAGTTCAATCCATAAGGGTTTGGAAAGGGTGGGGAAAGACTCAGTCTTAACCTAAACTTGGTCTTTTGTCTTAGGGAGGAGCACGGAGAGGTCCTTGCCAGGACAATGACCTAATACGTTACTACTTCTCAGATGCCAAGACGATGTATGAAGTTTTCCAAAGAGGAGTTGCTGTGTCTGGTAAGCCTGGATGTCTCACCTTGCCTGTAAGACCAAGGTGGGGTCCTGTTCCATACCTCTCCTTCCCAGTCTCACTTCTAAAACTCTAGCTGTTTAAATGTGGTGGTCCAAGAAGAATCACAAATACAGCGTGGAGGGGACGTGAGCACAGAATCAGGATGGGTGCTGTAAACTGTGTAGTAGGACAGACTTGGGTTTGAAACCCAGTTCTTCTATTTCCAGCTGTGCGACTTTACATAAACCACTTTGCCTCTCTGAACCTATTTCTCACTTAACACAAGGAGAACTTCCTGGCCAAGTTGTTGTTAAAGAGTTAACAGTAGGAAAGTATTTTGATTAATTCACTAGTACATTATATTTGTTTAGGAACATGCTTTTCATAAATGCAATTCCCTGCATTATAGAATCTGAGCCAGAATTATTAGTATGCAGACCTCCTGACTTCTTACCTCGCCCTTGCCCCCAGTGCCATACTGCTGGCCCATGCTGCTGCCCATAGTATCACAGAAGGTAATTATCTTTTGGACTTTCTTAGAAACATCACCACGTGACCTTTGGTAGGGTCATTTGGAAAATATCAAGGCTCAGTAATTCTGTCTTGTATCATTGAACATGATGCTAGGTACACTGGTTTCCTTTCAAAATCAACTGGCTTATAACTCTCCCTATAACTTTTTTCTTTTGGGTGATATTCAGTCCAGGCGGAGGTTTACCTCTGTGACTTCTTCTCATCCCTTCCCTTCTGCCTTTTAATTATGACTATGACAATATTTAATAGTCGAGTGCTAACCAGCCTATCGTATTGCACGGATATCATCTACTTTATCTTCCCCTACAGGGGTTAGTTGCTATCACCCCATTTTTATTTATTTTTATTTTTTAAATATTTATTTGTTTGTTTGTTTTGGCTGCGTCTCATCTTAGTTGCGACATTGTTGTTTGTTTGGTTTCTTTTGGCTGCGTTGGGTCTTTGCTGCTGCGCGCGGGCTTTCTCTAGTTGCGGCGAGTGGGGGCTACTCTTTGTTGTGGTGCACGGGCTTCTCATTGTAGTGGCTTCTCTTGTTGCGGAGCACAGGCTGTAGGAGCCTGTGCTGTAGGCGTGCAGGCTTCAGTAGTTGTGGCACATGGGCTCAGTAGTTGTGGCGCACGGACTAAGTAGTTGTGGCGCACGGGCGTAGTTGCTCCGTGGCATGTGGGATCTTCCTGGACCAGGGATGGAATCCGTGTCCCCTGCATTGGCAGGTGGATTCACAACCACTGTGCCACCAGAGAAGCCCTCCACTGTGTTTTACTGAATTAGAATTCAGTAATTAGCCATTAGAATTAGCCACCAGGGAAGTCCCTCACCCCCATTTTTTAAAGCAAGGAAACAGAGACTCTGAGATTCAGGAACATTTCAAAGGAGACAGAGCTAGAAAATGTTGACACTGATACTGAAATTTAAATCTGTCTATCTGGCTAGATTATTCTATTTTACGTCAGCTCTTAAGTGTTTTATAAAAGTTGTTGCACCTCCAGACAATGAAAGGTTTTTGTAAAGAAAACTTATATCTGAAGTCTCTAAAGGGGACTGTACTTACTATTTCTGGCTCCAAATTAGTACTGATTTAGACTTCCAGGCAAATAACAAACACAAACCAATGCAACCATTAGTTTTATTTATTTGACAACTTAAGATAGTATATAGCTAATACAATAGACTTTCCTTTGGGATTTTCCATTTTTTGAAGTTTTCTTCACTGAGCATGTGTTGTTATTGTAACTAGAAACAAGTCATTGAGCGTGTAATATGTGGCACATAACACTGCTTCATTTAGAAATTTTATTTCAATACTCAATTTAAACTAAACAGATAAAGTTAAAATGGCTTCTCATGTAAGTAGGCTTGAAAAATCCATCCTGGCTATTTCCATAGAAAAATGACATGTCTGTTTACAACTGGGATTGAATACATCAGCCCTAACCTCTATCTTTAAGCCCTACCCAGTAGATGATCCATGTTGAGAATCACCTGCAGATAATGTTTAAAATATAGATCCTCTGGCTCCACCTTGTTGTTTCTTTAAATTTAATTTTATTCATTTATTTTTGGCTGTGTTGGGTCTTCGTTGCTGAGCGTGGGCTTTCTCTAGTTGGGGCGAGCAGGGGCTACTCTTCATTGCAGTACACAGACTTCTCATTACGGTGGCTTCTCTTGTTGTGGAGCATGGGCTCTAGGCATGCAGGCTTCAGTAGTTGTGGCACGCAGGCTCAGTAGTTGTGGCTCACGGGCTTAGTTGCTCCGCGGCATGTGAGATCTTCCTGGACCAGGGATCGGACCCATGTCCCCGGCATTGGCAGGCGGATTCACAACCACTGTGCCACCAGAGAAGCCCTCCACTGTGTTTTACTGAATTAGAATTCCAGATAGTTTGACCTAAGAATATGAGTTTTTAACAAAGCTTTCCAGGGATTCTGCATGCCGGAGTTTCAACTCTATCCAGCTTTGGGACCCAGTTTTGCTGAGAAGTTGTTAATGGGTGGATTCTTTTTAGATGGCCACGTCTTAGAACAGAAGATCTAAGTTGCTTAAGTTAATCAAAGGCTAGGCTGTTGCCTGGTCAGGATTCTGGCTAATCAGACTGAAGCTGATTAGGGCACAGAGTTGAATGAAACCCCAGTTGGTTCCCCTTTGGGCCAGTTATTTGACTTGTTCCTTGGTCATGGGCCTCTGCTAGTATTTTCATCAACAGGGAAGTGATAAGGAGATGCAGTATAGTTTTTCCCACCTTCATCAGCTCTGCCACTTACTGAGTGAGCTTGAAGCTGTCTAGCCCTTCATGATTCTTGGTACCATGGGGATAACAGTAGTTATTGGGAAGACCCAATGAGTTAAAATGCCTAGCACAGAGTAAGCTAGGTACCATAAATGGTGCTTATCACTGGTGATTAATGTCAGTACAGACAATCCCATTGGTAGAGCACCAATGGCACACACTCTAGGCTGGAGCGGTGGCTGTGAACTCTAAAGCAGGACTTGCCTGTGGCTTCAGGGAAAGTCTTAGTCTGAGACTTGACTTCTTGAGCGTTCATGCAACTGTTTCAGCAGAAAGAAAAAGAACTAACGTTTCCTGTGGACAGTCTCCACATTCATTTTTTTTTAAATATCTCTTTAATCAGAGTGGCTATCTCTTTCCTGCTTTCTTTCCTTTTTCCTCTGTCACTTAGTCTGGAAGTTCACTTATTTACCTCTGAATTCCTAGTAACCTTCTCTTTGAATACTTCCTTTGGGCTAGACCTGAATTCCTCTTGGCAATTTGGCTAAATCCTCTATGTAAAATTTCCTTCTCTTCTGCTTTTCTATTTATTACTCAGTCTCAGGCTTCCCTGGTGGCGCAGTGGTTGAGAGTCCACCTGCCGATGCAGGGCACACGGGTTCGTGCCCCGGTCCAGGAAGATCCCACATGCCGCAGAGCGGCTGGGCCTGTGAGCCATGGCCGCTGAGACTGCGTGTCCGGAGCCTGTGCTCCGCAACAGGAGAGGCCACAACAGTGAGAGGCCTGCGTACCGCAAAATAATAATAATAAAAAAAAAAAAAACTCAGTCTCATTCTGGCTTAGATGTGGGGTCTTCTCGGCCGGTTAGAGTTGTTCCTTAGCCTAACAAATATCATGACTTTCGTGGCTTCTGTGGCTGCAATGACTATTTACTCTAGTAAGTGGATGTTCCCAGACTTATTGTAATTTTAAATAAGGCTGAGTAGTTTCAATGTTCAGAAGTGTAATTCTTCTATTGTCAAATGTAGGACAATAAATGTAAGTTGTAAAAATCTTGATGGCCAGTGTGTGTGTACATGTGTGCGTGTACATGTGTGCTCCTGTATGTACTCGTATGTGTATGTGTTCTTGCAGTTCTTTATGAGTCTCAGTATCTCAGAAGACACGCTCATACAAACGGGCAAAGTATATTACCAGATAAAACTTAACAAATGAGGGAAAAGGCCCCACTTTAATAGCTGTTAAAGAAACCTAGACTAAAGCAATAACTTTCTAAAAAAATTTTTATTTTATTCATTTATTTATTTATTTTTGGCTGCTTCGGGTCTTAGTTGTGGCCCACGGGCTCTTTTCGTTGTGGCACGTGGGCGTCTCTCTAGTTGTGAGGGTTTTCTCTTCTCTGGTTGTGGTGCATGGGCTCCAGGGCGCGTGGGCTCTCTAGTTGTGGCACATGGGCTTAGTTGCCCCACAGCATGTGGGATCTTAGTTCTCTGACCAGGGATCGAACCCACATCCGCTGCATTGCAGGACAGATTCTTTACCACTGCACCTCCAGGGAAGTCCCTAAAGCAATAACTTTTAAAACCTATTTAACCAGAAGACATATTAAAAAGAGACTATTTAGTGTCTATGACTTGATATACTGCTGGTTGGAGAAAAGCAAATTGTCACAAGCAATTGAAGCAAATTGATTCACCAAGCAATGTGGGGCCAGGTATTAAAAACCTGAGCCGTGTGACCAACCATCCTCACTCCCAGCCGCTGCCACCCTTCCCAACACAGTTATTTCATTTAAAATACTCTATTCTAAGAAAATTTTCTAACTTTGAAATGATCAGTTGGAAAATATGCATCATACCATTACCATTACCAAGATTGAGGTGTCAATCTTGGAAACAATCTCAATGCCCATAATGAGATAAATTCAGCTATACAGTAGAACCCTTCATAACTTGGCCATAATAAGGCCATTGAAATCTCTAAAGAGAAGAAATAATAACAGGGGAATATTTATATCAAACAGGGGAAGGAAGCAGGATACCAAAATATACATGTGGAATGAGTATAACCCTGTAGAACTATCAAAGGAGGTATGAAAGAAAATATCATCCTTAACAATGGTGTTTATGTGATGAGATTATTGATGACTTGTATTTTGATTTTTTTCTAAATTTTTATGAACATATATTTCTTTCATTGTAGGGAAGCTCAATCCGAGATTATCCGATATAGTCTATTAGTGTTTACTTGTGAGCTTTTGTTTGTTCACCTCATGTGGGCTAGTCCATACTCATGGCTTTCCCCAAATGCCTGTTAGTTACCATGGAGGTCACACATTCCAACATGGAACCACCCTTGTTTTGTAGCATTTCCCAAGTGTTTCAAATGTAGTTTACAAGGCTCCCTCTGCCTTTGAGAACTGAGTACTTATTGCGTTTGAATTTCCTTGGCACATAAGAGAAGCTCGCATCTTTACTGGATTTGTCCTTTGTGTCTTGTCTCTTCCTAACCTCCTTTAACTTTCTCTGGTCCAAAGAATTTGCAACTGGAGCTGATTTTCATTTAATGTTATGTTTTTAGACAATGGGCCTTGCTTGGGATATAGAAAACGAAACCAGCCCTACAGATGGCTGTCCTACAAACAGGTAAGTCAGGCCCATGATTTTGGATAAATTCTTTTGCTTATGTGGTTATCTTGGGCTAATATGATCTCTTTTGGGTCTTGACTGCTTTTTTTTCTCTCTCTTTACCTCTCTCACTTGTAGGTGTCTGATCGAGCAGAGTACCTGGGCTCCTGTCTCCTGCAGAAAGGATATAAGCAATCACAAGAACACTTTGTTGGCATCTTTGCTCAGAATAGGCCAGAGGTAACCATGCTGAAATTAACTCAAGGAAATGAGTCAGGGCTAAGTCTAAAGACTTTAAACCCGACCCCAAATCCAGCACTCTGACACTTGCTGATGACTTATCAAAACTGTTTAAAGACCTCAGATTCTTTAAATATTGTTCCACTTAAAAGTTACAGTGCAGGACTTCTTTAATCCTGGTTGAATGTCTAGTGCTATTTGCTAGGTGACTGGACTTCTCTTACATGTCTCCCATTATGTGTCATTTTAAGTCAGTCTGTTGTATGAAGAAAATAAGGAAGCTATGAAGGACTGGCAAGTAAGAGCTTGAGGATGATGTGGAAAGGGATGAGTTTGTACTAGAATTGGAATTTGCACATTGTACGTGAACTAGCAACCAAGGCATCCATTGCTACTGAGACCAGCTGTAGCCATCTTTCCACAGTGAGTTGAAAACAGACTTTAGACATTAAGATGATTGGAATTAAGCTTATCTTCAAGTTCAAGTTAAGTCATTAGACCCAATATCCTCAGAGAAAGCCTTTTTATGTTTCAGAAGAGTTGGATGACATGTGCTCACCTAAGCCAGTTGCTTAACTAAAAATCCAAGAGGGCCCTGGCTGCACTTTTAGGTGCATCTACATACTTCATCTTCATTACACCCAGCCTCAGTAAGAAGAGATATCCTTGACTCTAGTTCAGGAACTTAACACCAAACCTAGTATCTTAATCTACTAGGGCTTCCATAACAATATACCACAGACTGGTGACTTAAACAACAGAAATTAATTTTCTCACAGTCCTGGAGCTTGGAAGTTCAAGATCAAGGTGTCAGCAGGTTTGTTTTCTCCTGAGGCCTCTCTTCTTGGCTTATAGATGGCTGCCTTCTTGCTGTGTCCTCCCATGACCATTTCTCTGCCATCCCCTGTGTTTCTTTCTCTTCTTATAAGGACAACAGTTATATTGGATCAGGGCACCATCCTTATGACCTCATTTAACCTTAGTTACCTCCTTAAAGGAGCTATCTACAAAAACAATTGCAACGGGGTTAGGGCTTCAACATAAATTTTAGGGGGAACACAATTCAGTTCATAATGCCTACACTGACATTCAAGGTTCGCCATTAGCAGATTCCAGCCCACCTTTCCAATTCATTTCCTGTCACTTTTTATGCTTTCTGATGTATACTTAGTGATGTCATGCGGTCCTATCTTTGTTCATTCACTTCCTTCTTCCTTGAATACCTTCTCTGCTTCCATCTCCATGACCAAATCCTACCTGTCCTTCAAAGCCCTGCCCAATTTCCATCACTTTTCCCAAAGCAGTCCCAGATAGCCTACCCCACCCCTGAGTGACTCAAGACTCCCTAATGCTTTCCATAACACTTATGGCTAGAACTTATTACACTCTCCCTTTGTTTTATAGTTGTCTCTGTACCTATCTTATCTTCTTTATTTAATTATATTTTATAGCATCAGCAGTGGCAGTCCCTAGGGCATCACAAAAAAGGTGATTTTTTTTTTTTAACACAGAGCCACCAAATAAGCATTTGTTGACTAAATGACTGAATTAGCACATTTCCTTTTCAAAGCATAAGCTATTCCTTATTTGAACTTCTCTCCATACAGTGGGTCATCTCTGAGTTTGCTTGTTACACGTACTCCATGGTAGCTGTCCCCCTGTATGACACCTTGGGAGAAGACGCCGTCATATACATTGTCAACAAGGGTAAAACTTTGCTATTACATTTTTTTTAACATCTTTATTGGAGTGTAATTGCTTTACAATGGTGTGTTAGTTTCTGCTATATAACAAAGTGAATCAGCTATATGTATACATATATCCCCATATCTCCTCCCTCTTGTGTCTGCCTCCCACCCTCCCTATCCCACCCCTCTAGGTGGTCACAAAGCACCGAGCTGACCTCCCTGTGCTATGCAGCTGCTTCCCACTAGCTAGCTATTTTACATTTGGTAGTGTATATATGTCAGTGCTACTCTCTCACTTCGTCCCAGCTTATCCTTCCCCCTCCCCATGTCCTCAAGTCCATTCTCTACATCTGCGTCTTTATTCCTGTCGCTATTACATTTTAACTTGATTCTTTCTTGATGCTGAGTAATTCCTCATTATCTGTTTTTGTTAGCAGACTTAGAATGCTGTGGCCAGAAAAATGCTCAAGTCTCTCTTGTCCTGTAGTACCTATAATATAATTTAGAGGGAAGTTACAAAAAGCCCATGAGGCAGGTATATAATCAGATAGAAGTTTCAATGAAATGCTTCAAGGTAGTGTAGTATGACAATATAGTTTAGCAAAGTATGTTTAGTATGACATGTTTAGTATGTTTAGCAAAGGTAGTTTAGTATGACAATATAGTTTAGCAGTTTTGCTGGCAACCCTGGATGAAAGGCCACAGATAGTGAATAACTTTTTAATTGACTGTATCACTGTGAAACTACTAGTTTAATTTCCTATTCTTATAAATCAAAGTCAGTATAGCTCACCGGCATGTACCAATGTCCATGCTGAGTCTGTGGACCAAATTACCACTGTTAGAGAAACAAGTTCAAGTTCAATGGGCAAATAAGACATATACTAGATGTTACTTTCTGTCCCAGAACTAGTAGATTGAGTAGATCCATTTGAACTATAGACATAATCAGAAGGTTTCTGTTTGTGTAAACAAGTATCAAAGCAAATGCTAACATTAAAAATCATAAATGCTTGTCTGCTAAAATCCCCCTTGCCTCCTCCTTTACCTTCTAATCCCTCCTCCCCTCTCCCCCAGGTAAAACACATCGGCAGGACCACATCTACATGATTCACACACGTTGTCTGTGTTCTTAAGCAGAAGGAATTTGGGGGCTCCTCTAGAAACTATAAACTGTTAAGTGCATGCAAGGAAATTAAGTGCTTCTGTTTCAATTAAGCTTATTTATTATCAGTGGAATGTTTCAGATTTTAAACATTACAAATCTGATTTACAGACATAATCTCCTTTGGGGACCCAGTGGCTTTGAAATTTTCAAGAATCTCTTCCTCTTTGCAAGACAATCGGGTACACAGCAAAGCAGGAGGGTAACCCCCGGCCCTATTTCTGCTTTCAGCTGAGATCGCCACGGTGATCTGTGACACGCCCCAAAAGGCATTGGCCCTGATTAAGAATGTGGAAAAAGGCCTCACCCCGGGCCTGAAATTGATCATCCTCATGGATCCCTTTGAGGACGACCTGAAGAAGAGAGGGGAGAAATGCGGAGTTGAGATCTTATCACTGCTTGATGCTGAGGTATGGGTCTGAAAGTCAGCTCACAGCTGGAAGGCTGGGCTGATGCTGTGGGCAGCTTGCAGGACTTCTACACAAGGGAGCAAGCTGTTGTTCTCCGGGGTGGAAGGAGAAGAGTAAATTACACTCATGCTGTGAAGCGTTGGGAATCATTTCCCCAAGACAGCTCAGTGGGTGAGGAAGGTCTGTGGTCAGTGTGCACAGACTTCCAAGTAGAGGATTTATAAATGCAGAGGCTAGGTGGCAGTTAAAGATATGATCCTGGAGCCAGGCTTCCTAGGTTCACGTTCCAGCTCCACCCCCATTAGTTAGGTGACCTTGGGCCAGTTGCTCCACATCTTCCTTTCCCCCTCTGTAAAATGAGGATGAAATAGTTCTTACCTCACAGAGGAGTTGTAAAGAGTTATATGAGAGAAAATAAAGTGGTCAGGACAGTAATATAAAGTGTAGTAAGCCTTGAAATGTTAACTGTTCATTTTATTCAAAACGATTTAGCAGTGGTCCTAGAAGACTGAACTATAGGAGTCTGATGGGAAGTTTGGACATTTGGGATCGGCCCTCTTGAGTTGATACTCTAGAGGAAACTTATACTCTACCCCAAGGCTTCCATTGTACCTGAATGTTGCCTCTGGGCCTGATCCAGGTTGGAATTTTGGTTGTATTCCCACAGCGGTGTTCTCAAGCAAAAGGGAAAAGGAGGGCTGTATTTGTCCTAAGTCTTCCCAACTCAACTAATGTCTTTCTTTCTTGGTTTCCTGTTCATGCAGAATTTAGGCAAAGAGAACTTCAAAAAACCCGTGGTAAGTTTTCTTCTGCCCAAATTTGAGTCTTTCCATATTCAACTTTCAAAGCTCACGGTAGACTAAGCCCTGGTGCTTTCCCCTCCAGCCTCCTGCACCAGAAGATCTGAGCATCATTTGCTTTACCAGTGGGACCACAGGTCAGTGCCCAGGAAGTTGCCCCAGAGGCCCCTGGTCAGCCAAACACATGGCTTGAGCCACTGACCACTAGTGGGCTGATAAAAATACCCTACAATAAGCCCTATCCATAGGGGCTTATAATCTAAGATTTCTGAGTACAGATGCCTGCATAGAAAAACCTATGCATAAGCAAATAAATTTCACTGAACACGGTGGGAGGTGTTTACATGCTATGGAATCCAGGGCTCTTAAAGGTGGCATCAGAAAGTCAACTTTCTCCCCCAGCCCCGACTCTCTCAAGTTGACATCACTGGAGTGGTTTCACTCAATCAAGATAGCCCAGTGGTAGTTCTACACAGATCACTCCACGTCCTCTTTCTCCCCTGTATGTAGTTACCTAGCTATTAGAGCTCAGTAAATTTTAACGTGATCCATGATGATCTAGAAGTTATATCCATTCCACTGTGCCCAGTTTATAAAGTGATGGCTAGGTAATATTGTTAGATCTGAAGTCTTCAACATGAAAACAGCACGGGGAGGTGGGCGGGTTACTTGGGATTTTCTTTTTGACTGTGTTGCTGTCTGTGACTGTGGCTATGCCCTGTGTGGTAGCACAAGGCTAAGGCTGCTGTCAGAAGTAGAATCTGTGGAGGCATCAATCATTCATAAGCAGAGTCATAAGCAGAGTCATACACTGTTCATAAGAAAAACACAGTGACAGGAGAAGCTCTCGGCTCCCTGGAACAGAACCAATCGAATGTAGCTCCTCATTTCAATGCCAAAGGCTACCTATTAGCCATTTAACAGATCTTTCCACCTCCTGTTTCCTACAGGTGACCCCAAAGGAGCCATGTTAACCCATGAAAATATCGTTTCAAATGCTGCTGCTTTTCTCAAATGTGTGGAGGTCAGTGGTCAATTGAAAAGGAGGCCCTCGTTAAAATGGGAATCTGTCATAAGATTTTAAAGTTAGAGGAGGCAGAGGGGGAAGAAACAGGTTGAAGGCCTGAGTGTGGACAAATACTGGTGCATCTTTGTCTAGAGTTTTGCTCTTTTAGGGTCACTGCAGATCTCTGCACTCAGTGCAGTTAGGGCACCCCTTAGGGCACAGTGCACACCTGTACAACTGTATGCAGCAGTCCTAGAAAGAAGAAGTGTTTAAATCTTCTTTGGAAGAGAAAGTTGGCATTAATCCACTGTTGTCTCCTTTCCATTTCTTGATCTATAGCATACTTTTGAGCCCAGTTCTGAGGACGTGACCATATCCTACCTCCCCTTGGCTCATATGTTTGAGAGGGTTGTACAGGTAAGGATCCTATATTCCTAGCAGGTATGTGAAAAGAGGGTCCTGACTTGCTAGTCCCACGTTTATTCCAAAGGCAGCTCTGCAACATTTACTATCTTTTCTCTAATGTGAAGGACATGGGCAGGGAGTTGGCATGGCTGAGTCCTAATCTTGGCATCACCCCTAACCTGCTGCAGAGCCTTCCTCTGTTGAATCTGTGTGTGTCCCACGGAGCAAATGCTTCCTCCTGCCTTCACACAGGGTGCCTGCAAGTCCAGGGAGCTCATAGCCGGGAGCTTACTCACTATCTACCCTCAATTCTGAGCAGGGATACGAGGCATTGCTTTTTCTTTTTTCTTTTATTTGGGTTAGAATTTTTGAAAAGACCTAGGGTTAGAGAAAAGGAGTTCCCCACAGAGGGGTGGAGAAGGAGCCTTTGATCCAGGTAAGGTGTCCAGAGTGGAGCTGTTGAGGACTGTGCAGCAACTGGGGGGAGAGCTGGCCTTCTGTGAGTGGACGCCAAGCTTTTAGGCTACTCTGAGGCTGATTTGAGAACCGAAAGCAAAAACACAGGTGTTATTAGGGGTGGAAAATCCTCTCTCTGATCCCTGCTTAAATACCTCTTCAACCAGCTTATCTGTTGATGCATGAAATGCCAAAATGGAAGATTCAGTTCCTTGGGCTAAAGTGTTGATATCTGATTAATAAAATATCAATTCTAATAAGCATATTTTTTCACATTTTACCATTTCTGAAACTGAGATGGTCTTACAATTGTAGGCGTGTTCTAGTTTGAGTGGCAGTGTTTTTTCTTAGTGCTACATAATGAATGGTCTCTTACAAAGGATGATGCCTTAGACCCTCACCCAGAGCTGTGGGCAGAGTAGGGCTGGGCCTTCAGTCTCAGAATCTGTCTTACCTGTCCCGCCACCTCAGCAGAAGTGAGTTTCCATCTTGCCTAGGGGGTAGGGTCTCAGAGTTCTGGGTACATGAAACTTCAGGGGTCAGGTGTCCTGTCCAGAGAAAAGTGCCCATGGACCTCCTCAATTCTGTCCCATACAGACCCCACCCAAAGTGGTCCTTTGGCTCTGAGCTCTGCTCTTTGGTTTTGTTTTTAGGCTGTTGTGTACTCTTGTGGAGCCAGAGTTGGATTCTTCCAAGGAGATATTCGGCTGCTGCCTGATGACATGAAGACCCTGAAGCCCACAGTCTTTCCCGCGGTTCCCCGACTCCTTAACAGGGTCTATGATAAGGTGCTAACCTTGTTTCTGTTGGGCTGGCCCTGAGCTGCCGGAGCTGCCTGGGGCTTAGGCCTGACTAAAGCTCTTAGGAACTCTATGTTACTAAGAAACGTGCTCCACTTCTACCCCCAACCCCTACCAGCATCCACTTATAGCCACACATACAAGTGCAGCCATGAAAGACCATAACAGATGAAACTCCCTTTCCTCTGGATGAGATTACTTGGATGTGATCTGGAGAAAGAGATTAATTCAGAGAGTTGGGGAGCCCCTCAAAATTCAGCTGACTTACTGGTAAATTGTTACTCTGGTTTCATAACACTTACTGGTTTAGTGTGCTTCTTGCTGAGGTGCCGGGCCCCACAGTAAATATTTCATATGCGTTCCATCATTTAATTTCTACAAAGCCCAGGAAATCATGCCAACACTTATAATCCCTAACTTACAGATGAGGAGACTGAACCTTGGAGGTTAAATAACTTGTCCAGGGTCAGATCTACTAAGGAGTCGGGCCAGAATCCCACTGCCACATAACAGTTTTAGCTGTCATTGATCACTGCTCTGTTTTTCATTAAGCTTGGCAAAATGGTGATTTTTCTAATCCAAGCATGTCTCTTGCCTTCATTAGCTGAGATTCTTTCATAAAGGCATGAAAATTATTTGATTTTTTTCCTTTATCAGTCTTCAAAATAATGAACTGGTACCCCAGTGATCTTCAAAAATGGCCAGTGGGATGTTTTCTTTGTAATGTTATGACATTACATACATACATATGATACTGAATCAAAAGTCCTAACAGTGGTACCCAATCAGCTGTTTAATCAGTACTCCCAGGTAACTTTAGTGTAGATAGATGCTGACTACCTTTTGAGGACATGCTATCTGAGTTGTCAAGGTTGTTTGCTAAGGACAAGGAATTTGGAGGAGCTGGAGCTCTGTGTGTATGTACTAAGTTCACTTCTTTCTTAGTGTGGGCTCATCATTATTCAGCACACCAGTGCATGAGTAAGAGCCTCTTCCTTATGAAGCTAGGAGGCACTATCTCTTGCTCACTGATGAATGGCCTTGGTGAGTATCTCCAATAGGTTTCCAACTAAGAGGAGCTGTCACTCTGCAGGTACAAAATGAAGCCAAGACACCCTTGAAGAAGTTCTTGTTGAACTTGGCTGTCACCTGTAAATTCAGTGAAGTGAAAAAGGGTATCATCAGACGCAACAGTGTCTGGGACAAGCTCGTCTTTGCAAAGATCCAGGTACGTTGGGTAGATTATGGATGGAGCCAGGTAAGTATCTGGGCTGCCCACTGACTCAGCACACTTTGCTTTTCCTTTGATGGTCAAGCATCTCTTTAACTGGAGAGGCTTTTGCACTTTCTGTGTTCACTCACCTTTTGAGATCTCTCTTGGACAACTTTGTCACTAAAGGGATTTGGTCAAAAAGCAGAAAGTGGATTTTTCTTGTTCTAGCACGTTCATTCTCTTAGGTGGTCTGTTGAGGTTGTAGGTAATTTGAAGGGCCCAAGAATACAAATTATCTGAGGAAATCAAAAAAAAAAAAATTGCAGGTCTGGTCCCAGCTATGGATGGTGGTGACAGTAATAGCTAACATTTTAAGTTCTTTTCTACAATGCTGGACCCTATTCTAAGTGCTGTGTAAATTAATGAGTTTAATTCTCATGACAACACCAGGTAGGTAGGCTGTTCTACCCATTTTGCAACACAGGAAACTGAAGCAAAGGGAATAGTCTTCAGCAGGTCTTTTGTGTCTATTAAACAGGAAAGCCTGGGCGGGAAGGTTCGCTTCATGGTCACCGGAGCTGCCCCCATCTCCTCTCCTGTCTTGACGTTCCTCCGGGCAGCAATGGGATGTCCGGTAAGCCAAGCACCTTTTTTTTGATGATAGCTTATTTCACTTTTGCACAAATAAAGCTCACTATTTAAATAAAAATGAAAACACAGACGAAAAGTACCACAGAGAAAGTCAGCCAAAATCTCAAAATCAAGAGAAAATACCCTTCCAGTCACTTCTTAATGCACCTGTGTACAGAAGCCTTTACACAAATGGCATCAGTACTAACAAAATTTTGCCATTTGCAGCAACATGAATGGACTTGGAGGGCATTATGCTAAGTGAAATAAATCAGACAGAGAAACACAAATACTGTGTGATATCACTTACACGTGGAATCTGAAAAAATACAACAAACTAGTCAATATAACAAAAAAAGAAGCAGACTCACAGATATAGAGAACAAACTAGTGGTTACCAGTGGGGAGAGGGGGAGGGGCAAGATAGGGGTAGGGGAGTAAGAGGTACAAACTATTAGGTATAAGGTAAGCTACAAGGATATATTGTACAACACGGGGAATATATCCAATATTTTATAACTATAAATGGAGTATAACCTTTAAAAAACAGCATCAGTTTTCTAAAATACTTATTAAACAGTGCCCATTAACATTGCTCCTTGTCAAATAAACATCATTTTAATGGTTTTGTAATAGTTTATTGAACGCACCCAAATCAGTAGTCTCCTATTGATGGACACTAGAGTTGTTTACCACTTTTTTTTTGTTATTATAATCAAGTGATAAGGATACTTGTGTATATTTATGCAGTTATCAATTTAGGATAAATACTTACGAGCGGGGATTATTGGGTCAAAGTATATGGGTTTTTTACATGTTAATGCAGATTATCACACTTCCCTCCAGAAAGGTCTTGTCTTTTTTATGCATTAATGCAAATAATGCGCAAGTCCTGATATCCCCATATTCTTGCTAGTGCTTTTTCAGTCACTTAAATCTTAGCCGACGAGATACATGAAAAATCTTATTGCAACTTTGTTTCTTTTATTAACACTAAACATCTTTTCTACTGCTTACGGGCACTTGTATTTCTTTCATGAATTACTCGATTACTTACTTATAGAAAAATGAGCAAAGGATAATTTGGTTCTCTTTCACCTTGCTTCCTAGGAGTTCTTCGTATGGTCATAAAATCAAGCTTTGTTGTGTTAGAAATATTTTTCCTAGTCTCACCTTTTTGTACTATGTATTGCTATATAAAAGTTTCAAATGTGTATGTAGTCAGTCACCTTTTCTATGTGGCTCTATAATTGTTTAGACAGGCCTCCTAACCCTCAATATTGCATAAATCTGTTTTTGTCCAGATTTTCTGGTAGCCTTACGGTTTTACTTTTTTCCAAGTAAGTCTCTGCTCCACCTGGAATTTAGTAAATGGGCTTGAGTACAGATACACTCTCATATTTGTTTTTCCACAAACGGCTAAGTAGTTCATTCATTCGGCCAACATGCACAACATGAATGAAGCAACGGCCTAAAAGAGAAAAACAAATACTGTATGCTAACACATGTATATGGAATCTAAAAAAAAAAGGGTTCTGATGAACCTAGGGGGGAAGGACAGGAAGAAAGACGCAGACCTAGAGAAGGGACTTGAGGACACGGGGAGGGGGAAGGGTAAGCTGGGATGAAGTGAGAGAGTGGCATGGACATATATACACTACCAAATGTAAAACAGATAGCTAGTGGGAAGCAGCTGCATTGCACAGGGAGATCAGCTCGGTGCTCTGTGACCACCTAGAGGGGTGGGATAGGAAGGGTGGGAGGGAGATGCAAGAGGGAGAGGATATGGGGATATATGTATACATATAGCTTATTCACTTTGTTATACAGAGAAACTAACACACCATTGGAAAGCAATTATACTCCAATAAAGATGTTAAAAGAAAAAAGGTTCTGAATTGATGCCAAGGTCAGAGTTCCTCTGGTCTTTCAAACTAGCATCCTCCTGGCCGGTCTTAATACCTTCCTTTCCCTAAAACCAATAGGTCAGAAGGTCCTATTGCCACACCCCTCCCAGAAATGCCTTCCTCTCCTTCTCCACCAGCTCTGCCTATGACAGGCCATAGCCCCACTGCAGCCCATGCACTTACGTCCCCACATCCCCTCTCCAGTCAAGATTATCCTTTATACCAGGAGCGGGCAAACTGCAGCACAGGCCAAATCTGGCCCGTTGCCTGTATTTATAAGTAAAATTTCAGTGGAACACATCCATACCCATTTATTTACATATCATCTACTGCTGCTTTGGTGCTACACTGGCAGAGTTAAGTCGTTGAAATACAGACCAAGTGGCTCACAAAGTCAAAAATATTCACTATCTGGTTCTATATACAAAAAGTTTGCCAACCCCTGTTCCAAACCATAGCTATTTCCCTTAAAAAATGCTACTCACTTTCTTCAGCTCCTTCAGTAGCACTCCATTGCCTTGGTTCAAGTCTGATTGCCATTGGGTTGCCCATCACTCAATGAATAACTTGCTTTTTTCCATCAGCCTGAAATGCCACATTTCCCAAAGTATAGTATGTTTCCATACTTTGATCTATTTCTGGACCCTTTTGGTTTTTGAGTGAATCCACAGTTGTAAAGATTTAGCAGCTCAGGCATAAATTCAAGGTATTAGGACACTAAGTGTCCTCCAACTCTCAGAGACCTTGCTTTCCTCATGTCTTGCCATAGGGCACGGCCGGCTCCTGCTTTATCTTGAGTAAGTCTCAAAGCCCTTCTTTGGTTTGCACAGGTATATGAAGCTTACGGTCAAACAGAATGCACTGCTGGCTGTACAATTACATCACCTGGGGACTGGAAATCAGGTAGGTTCTTTGTCAACTGGGCAGGAGGTTCAGTGGTTGGGAGGAGTTCTAGATGAACTAGGACGCAGGCGTTTAGATAACCTCAGTGCTGTGGATGAATGTGGCAGATGCCAAACCTAAGCTTTGGTCCGGCTTCCCATCTTGGCTCTCCAGCACTGGTGCCAGATGACTTTTCAGTTTTGTTCCCTTAGAGTCAATCCACAAATCTCTCTGAAATATGGCTGGGATTATCACCGTTTCGCGGTACCCTGGCTGATTCAGTACGGTGTGTTTTAGGCCACGTTGGAGTCCCCATCGCTTGCAATCATGTGAAGCTGGAAGATGTGCCTGATATGAACTACTTTGCAGTGAACAACGAAGGACAGGTGGGTAGGCTGTGCCGGGCAGTCATTTTCAGACAATCATAGTGGGGGACGTTTGCATCAGAAAAAGCACACAATTGTGAACAGGTTTCTGTTTGATTCTATTCAGAATTTTAGCAAGGAATTCAGTGTCTCTGAGCCTAACTTTCCAGTCCCCACAATGGGGATTAAAATCTGGTGCTCTTCATACATTAGTGGAAAGCATCAAATGATTCAAGGTGGTAGGAAAGTAGGTGTTTTGCAGCAGCCTTTGCTATTGTCACCACCTTGTACCATCTTATGTGCAGATCTGCATCAAGGGCACCAATGTGTTCAAGGGATACCTGAAGGACCCTGAGAAGACAGAGGAAGCCTTGGACAAGGATGGTTGGCTTCACACAGGAGACATTGGCCGCTGGCTCCCGGTGGGTGTTGCTTCAAAACTTCTGGGAGTCCCTACAGAGGAAAATTAGGTGACTTTTCCAAAGAAGAAGTGTAGTAGTCTATTTCGTTGTTGTTGTTGTGATTTTTACTTTTATTGAGGAAGAAATTGTGGTAACTCCATGGGCCTATAGTGTTTGCCTTTTATGAGTTTCAAAGGGATAAGCTTCTTTCCACTTATATATGGAGACATATCAAAACAAGGACGCAGGATTTCTAAACAAGGTGTATGCAGAGGCTAGTTTTTGCCCCTCGGTGACCTTCACAGCCTCTCTTGGTGGAAGACACTGAGACTTTTTAAAAGCATAGCTTGCTAACAATAGGCAGTAAGTAGTCTCTGTCAACCCCCTCTGTTTTCCTGAGAGGAAATTAAGGCACGGTAATCATGGAGCCTTAAACCCCTGTGGAGGATATTCCAAGAGCTTTCCTCTCTGGAAGGTTTTTGTCTACTATGTGCTGGGGGAGCAGGAATGTAACCAGATTTAAAACTCCCTTCTTGCTCAATATTCTCAAGATTTAAGTGATATTCAAGGAATATTTGACAACAGATCTCTAAGAACCCTGGTCCTAATGATGTATTTCATAGATTTGGGTCTAGTGGTATTTTGCTAACAGATCTGTTTCTGCATAACGAAGAGTTCTCAGTTCTAATAAGCCTACAATGTAGGCAACAGATGTGTCCTCCCACTGGAGTTGTAAAGGGCTGAGCCTTATTAATCACTTTCAGATAATGTCTGTTAGGCTGAATTGATGGCTAATTTCTTGAGTCGGCCTTGTTAATGGTTCCAAGGTTGGTTCAGTCTGCTGCGCTGTTCAGGGTGTGATCACGTGGACTGTATTTGCCACTTGTCTCAATTCTATAATTCAAATCCCTACAAACGTAAGCGCCTCAGACCAATTAGCCCAGAGAAATGAAGCTGCAAATGACCTCTGGTGGCTGGTCAGAGAGCCCTCCCCAGCCCTGCTTCTGTCCTAACAAGTGCAATTACTGACTTGCTTGATTAGCAGTGGCACAGTAGAGCTGTATAGCCTGCTCCCGGATCTAACAGGAGGGATACAGGAAAGGGAGTCAAGGAGGGGGAGAGCTAATTCAAAAGTCTTAATAAAAGATAACACCTTCCCTATTCCTGAGAGTTCTGGAAAAGGAGTAATTGGAAATTAAGTTGTTGGAAATTCAGAGCTGCAAAATTTCTTCATTGGATGAGGCAACCATTTAAACAATGCCAGTGGGCCCAAGGGACTTTTTCCAAGACTGCCCACTGACTCTTCAAAGACACACGCAGTATAGACAGGTTTTGAAGAAAGCTGCCTTCCTCCCCTTTCCCCAAAGCCAAGAAAGAGAAAGGAAAGATTGCCCAAAGGTCAATGGAGAGGTCAAGTTTAAAGAAGGAAGATTACCTCTGACTTCACCTCTCTCTTCACTGACATCACTCAGTAGGGCTCAGAAACACTGATGGTGTGTGTTATCTCTGTCTCCTGTAGAATGGAACTCTGAAGGTCATCGACCGAAAAAAGAACATTTTCAAGCTGGCCCAAGGAGAATACATTGCTCCAGAGAAGATAGAAGATATCTACATCAGGAGTAGCCTGGTGTTGCAAATTTTTGTACATGGGGAAAGCTTATGGGTAATATATATTGTCTTAACAACAGCCAGTTTCAGGCACAGACCATGCCAACTTCCATAGCTAAAGGAAATCTGTATAGGTACATTTAGGATGAGAAGATCTGAGCTTATAAAACTAAAGAAATGAAGCCACACTCCAAACCTCAAATAAGGCACTATAAATGAAAAAACAAATTCTTTGAAACTATGACAGACTCTGCAAACAAGTCAGTAGAACTGTTAAAACAGTTATACTAAAGGGTAGCCATTCATTAGAAGAGCCCCCGGTGCACTTCGTTTCCACTACAATGGGGGTTCTTCTGGCGCAAACGGTCTTGTATATACTGCACTTAAACTAGCTTCTTGGGAGTGGGGGAGGACTGACATGGACAGGCCAGAGATGCTTTAAGCTTAATGTTGAGCTCCACTTCTATTCATGTTTGAATAGAACATTTTTGTAGAAATGTGGTGTGGGAAAATGGGATCAGAGTTCCATGAGGGTTTGAAATATATGGTGAGAAAACTGTAGGACGCCAGCACTGAATTTCAGGGCTTGGGTACGATCATGCATTCTGAGGTAACGCTTTCTTTCCCCACTGGGGGGCAGTGCTGCGCTAGTTCACGTGCCTGTTTCCTTTCCAGTCATTCCTGGTGGGAGTGGTGGTTCCTGACCCAGATGTGCTCCCCTCATTTGCAGCCAAACTTGGGGTGAAGGGCTCGTTTGAAGAACTGTGCCGAAACCAAGTAAGTCTCACTCAGAAAAGCCTATGCCCACCCATCGGCCCGTCGTGGGAAGGGGAGGCCTCCCCAGCTTGGGCACCCACAGCTGCCTAGAGCCTCCTCTCTGGAAGAACAGCCCCTTGCTGGGCGTGGACTGACTGCTTTTATTAGACTGGAAGAGAGGATGGGGAGTTTAAAAACAACCACCAAAATCCCTATTCTTTTTATAGTAGCATGTGCACTGTGGAAAAAATAGCTGGAAAATGAGGAATTAAATAATGCCATCCAGAGAAAACCGCTGCTGCCAGTTAGATCTGTCTCCCCGCGACGCTTTCCTTTGAGCGCCAGTTAATTTGTCTCCCCGCGACGCTTTCCTTTGGGCGCCAGTTAATGTGTCTCCCCGCGTCGCTTTCCTTTGGGCACCATCCTGGTGCCACGCGTGCTGGAACACACCCGCACACCCCGCTTTTATCCTGATGCGCTCAGCGGGCACTCTGAAGTGGTTCATGCTCAGCCTTTCCTGTAGGCTCTTTTCCAACAGCCATGCTCTGAGCTGTTTTATATTCCTAGGTTATAAAGGAAAGCATTTTACAAGACTTGCAGAAAACTGGGACAGAAGGGGGCCTTAAATCCTTTGAACAGGTATGTACTACTCATGTTATACCTGGTCTCTCATGTCATAAAGTTTTAAAGTTCGCATTTATAATGGGGTTTAAAATTTTAAAGTAGTTTCCAAGGAACTGACTTTAGAGGTACTATTAGTCCATTAATGACAGTAACCTTTGCATTTACCTGTCCAGCCCCTTCATGCTGTTCATTATTCCTCCTCCTTCTCCACTCATGTCTTCCCCAAGTTATTAGTGTGTGAGAATGGGCATGTGTTACCTTTCTCGTTACCCTCCCACTTCATCAGCGCCACTTTTATGAGGGGAAATATTCTTTAAGGTTCTTCCCATAGCATTTACAGGGCTCTGCGGAACCGTCCACATCACTATTAAACACGTATGCGTGCATCTTCCCTCCCAGGTCAAACACATCTATCTTCATCCAGAGCCATTTTCCATTGAAAACGGGCTCTTGACACCAACCTTGAAAGCAAAGAGGGGAGAGCTTGCCAAATACTTTCGGACTCAAATCAACAGTCTGTACGAGAAAACCCAGGAGTAGGTTAAGGTACTTATGGCTGCGAGGGGCCATATGGGAATATGGATTAAAAACTAATCTTATGTTCATTTTTTTGTCTTTCCTCCTGTCTGTTGTTGTAGCTACTTACTAAATTATAAAACCATAGTTTCAGGGCTTTTTAAAAAGATTAAGTGAGAGAACTTACCATGTGGAAGCTTAGCCTTGAACTAAATAACTCTTGTCCTTCCCATCTTAAATGTTGCTGACATTTAGGGCTACTTCTATCAAGATACCTTTCTTCAAGGTCCATTTGTATCTTTGTTCCTTCCTTGTGATCTTCAACCTTTATAAATGTAACTAGTTCAAGGGCCAAAGTGACCCTTTGGGAATTCTTCCATGTTTTCTAGTAAACCTAAATTGTTGGCAGTCTCAACGTTTAGGCCTTCCAGTGTTCAAATTAAGAGAACTTTAAGTTCTGAAAAGCTGTTTATAATTCATGTTTTCTAACCATTCCACAAAACCACTAAAATTAAGTTGAGTTTTAAGCTATCACAATATTAATTAATCATATCTGTGAGACAAATTTCTTCTTTGTACTTCTGTGTCCACTGAAGTTTGTGTCCAGAAGGGAAAAGTTTGATCACTCAGCATTTCCTAAACCCTGTAGTTTCTCTGACTTGGGAGAATTTAAAACTGGGCCTATGACATTTTGTCCAAAAAGTATGTTCTGCAAGTGTTTTCTGCAGTATACCTGGTAACTGAACCTCTTCCCGACAGTTTGCTGCTGAGCTGGAAGCTGTGGGGGAAGGAGCTGAAACTCACGTCAAGTGCATTTTTCCAGTAAATGAAGCAAGCACTGAGTAACAACCTCCTGAACTGGGAATGAAGACCTATGGGCAAGCATGAAGCCTGCACAGCAGGCTTACCTTCCAGGAAGGAAGTGACTGATCTTTCCTCCCGACTCAGTCCCTGCTGTACCTTACACCCCTTCAACACGTGCTGCTCCCACTTGGGAATGTTCAGCATTCAGAATAAACCACTGCAGATAGCTTAAGCTGTGGCGTGTGTTTCCCCACAGACTGTGACGAGAACCAGCCTCAGACAGGACCCCTTAACAATCATGTAAGCTAGTGGCTCTCACACTTGGCTACACACTAGAATTACCTGGGAGTTTAAAAAGATATTGAGGCCTGCGTGACACTTAAGGGATTCTGATTAACATGGTCAGGGGTACAGGCTGGGCATCAGGATTTTTAAAAGGTCCCCAGGTGATTCTAGAATGCCACCAGGTTTGATAGCTACGTTGAAGACCAGGCCGTCTTATCCCACAGCTGTGAACAATAAAATAAATACCAGTCGAACCCTAACTCCAACTGAGCACAATTCATGTTCTTTCTCCTTTATCATCCAAGTAGTCTTGAACAGTGTTCCTTTCTGGTCTCTCACCGGAATTAAGGAGAATGTTCCTGGATGGTCTTTCTAGACCCTGAGCCCAGAAGAGCTGAGGAAACATCTATTCTTGGATATTTGAAACAGAAGGGCAGGCAGGAATTAACTTCCCTCCATGTCTATCTAACTCCCACTGTCTCCCTGACCTCCTCTCACATGCCCCCTTCACTCATTCCAACTGCACCACACTGGCTGCCTTCCTGTCCTCAAACATGCCAGCCACATTCCAGCCTGTTGTTCTGCCTAAAATGCAGATACTCCCAGAGACATGTGATCTGTCCTCTCATCCACTTCAGATGTCACCTCCATCAGACTGTCCCACCTGCTTTCTTCATAATATATGACTCCATCTGACATATATTTTACTGTCTGTCCACCTCCCTACCCCTCACTGGAATGAGGCAGAGTTATGCTTCATTCATTGATGAATCCCCAAGTGCCCTTCCCTTATTGTTAACTGTTATAAGCCAGACCCCCAAAGCTCAAGTTCCCTGCCTTGGAAAGAATTACTACTGGAATAGGTGACTACTATAATTCTACTCATGTGTTTAGAAGAGCCCAAAAAATAGCTTTGTATACTACAAAGCTACAGTAATCAAAACAGCATGGTACTGCCACAAAAACAGACACATAGATCAATGGAACAGGATAGAAAGCCTGGAAATAAACTCAGGTGCTTATGGTCAATTAATCTATGACAAAGGAGGAAAGAATATACAATGGAGAAAAGACAGTCTCTTCAATAACTGGAGCTGGGAAAACTGAACAGCTACATGTAAAAGAATGAAATTAGAACATTCTCAAACACCATATATAAAATTAAACTCAAAATGATTAAAGACCTAAATGTGGGACTGGATACTATAAAACTCCTGGAGGAAAACATAGGCAGAACACTCTGACATAAATCACAGCAATATCTTTTTGGATCCATCTCCTAGAGTAATGGAAAGAAAAGCAAAAATAAACAAGTGGGACGTAATTACACTTAGAAGCTTTTGCATAGCAAAGGAAACCATAAACAAAAAGGCAACCTACAAAATAGGAGAAAATATTTGCAAAGGATACAACCTACAAGGGATTCATTTCCAAAATACAGAAACAGCTTATACAGCTCAATATCAAAAAAATAAACAACCCAATCAAAAAAGGGGCAGAAGACGTAAACAGACATTTCTCCATACAGATGGCCAATAGGCACATGAACAGATGCTCAACATTGCTAATTATTCGAGAAATGAAAATCAAAACTACAATGAGATTTCCTCACACAGGTCAGAATGGCCATCATCAAAAAGTCTACAAATAAATGCAGGAGAGGGTGTGAAGAAAAGAGAACCCTCCTGCACTGTTGGTGGGAATTGGTGCAGCCACTATGGAGAACAGTATGGAAGTTCCTTCAAAAACTAAAACTAAGTTACCATATGATCCAGCAATCCCACTCCTGGGTATATATCCAGAAAAGCTGAAAAAACTAATTCAGAAAGATACACGCACCCCAATGTTCATGGAACCACTATTTACAATAGCCAAGACATGGCAGCAACCTAAGTGTCCATGGACAGATGAATGGATAAAGATGTGGTGTATAAATGCAGTGGAATATCACCCAGCCATAAAAAAGAATGAAATAATGCCATTTGCAGCAACATGGATGGACCTAGAGATTATCATACTAAGTGAAGTCAGACAGAGAAAGATAAGTATCATATGGTATCACTAATATGTGGAATCTAAAAAAATGATACAAATGAACTTATTTAAAAAACAGAAATAGACTCACAGACATAGAAAACAAACATGGTTACCAAAGGGGAAAGAAGCAAGGAAGGATAAATTAGGAATCTGGGATTAATAGATACACACTACTATATATAAAATAGATAAACAAGAACCTACTGTATACCACAGGGAACTATATTCAATATGTTGTAATAACCTATAATGGAAAAGAATCTAAAAAGAATATATGTGTATATATATACATATATTATATAACTGAATATCTATACACACACATATATATAAATATATAGATATAACTGAATCACTGCTGTACACCTGTAACACTGTCAACCAATTATACTTCAATTTAAAAAACATCTCCTAGGGCTTCCCTGGTGGCGCAGTGGTTGAGAGTCCGCCTGCCGATGCAGGGTACGCAGGTTCGTGCCCCGGTCCGGGAAGATCCCACATGCCGCGGAGCGGCTGGGCCCGTGAGCCATGGCCGCTGAGCCTGTGCGTCCGGAGCCTGTGCTCCGCAACGGGAGAGGCCACAATAGTGAGAGGCCCGCGTACCGCAAAAAAAAAAAACAAACAAACGTCTCCTAGAATCCTGTGATCTCAATATGCCATTAATTGGGTAATTTGAGGCAAATATGTATGTCTAAAGACTCATGATTAAAGATGTCGATTTTTCACAAGGCAGTAAAGCAGTTTTTCCATAAGGAACTAAGACAATCCTTTTTCGTCAGCAAAAAGATACTTTGAGTAAAAACTATGATTTATACAGAACATCCATTGATCTTTATTTGATTTGACAAAATCTTCATTATTAAAAGACGGGTAATAAAATCTGAGCTTACATTGAATCTGCAAATTAAGTTCTATAGTATCTAGAATATTACATAAGAAATTTCAGCAGAGGGGGAGAGAGGATAAAAGCATCACATGCAGATGCTCCTGGCAAAGGGGGAACTATATCTGCAGGTGAGGTCCATCGTGTGCAGTGCATAAAAAAATCCTAGAGAAAATGCAATCGACTTACTTGGGTGAAGTGTTTTTCCTTTTGGGGAGAGGGAGCGGTGGCATCGAGGTGCAGGAATTCAAAGGTATGTGCAGAATGGCTTCTCCATTTCAAAATGATAATAAAAATATTTAGATCATGGCATTAGGGCACCTTTGAGGAAAAGAACACCTTAACCAGAGTAGGCTCATTGCATAATTCTTTAGTAATATGTACAATTTTCAAGTAATGGAGCAGACTTAGAGTAATTTTACTTCAAAAGTGGCTATCTATTTTTCTTCTCGCCCTCTGGGGCTTGATCTGTTTCAGCATCGCAGGGACACTTTTCTACACAGTTTCTAGGGAACCATCCTCTTATTCTTGAAACATCTGAGGGAGAAAATGAAACTGATATGAAAAAGTCAGATATACCGCAATGACATTTGTGAGACCCATTAGTTCTATTACTTCCAATTAATAAGCTTTTAGTTAGACTTTACCACCCCCCAGCATCTTTTATAAGCACAATATGTGGTTAAAGTTAAATAAATAAATAAAATTAAAAAAAAAATGTTCCTAACAAGCTAGGAAACAGATATTTCCCAAATTGCATCATCTGGGAAGGAGCTGATGTGGCTCAGGAGAGCCCCAGTGGAGTGGGGGCAACTTGGTGTTCACGTACATGTGTGTGACCATGAAGGAGGATGGCTCTGTCATACTTCATCTGTTCTGGGGGACTATCTCCCTGTAGCCTTTGTGAATTTTCCTTTTAGACTTTCTCTAACTTGTGCACTTCTATATCAAGCTTGCCTAAGCTGTCACATGGGTTAATTTATGATTAACCCAGTGTTTTCAAAAGAGCATCCTGGGTTAATCTTTACTTTAAAAAGGAACAATTCTTAAAAGTAAATAAAAAATCAAGGACACAGTTTCAGTTCATTAGTTTTTATAATAACTTAATAGGACGAGTCATTCAATGGGGGCGCGTATAGCATGGCAGCTTAGTCATAGGCTCTGGAGCCAGACTGCGTGGGCTGGAGTCTTGGCTCCATCTGCATTTAGCGTGGGCTTGGGCACGTTGCTTAGCCTCTCCACGTTTCAGTTCCCTCACCAATACCTCGGAGGGCTGTTGGGGACCTGAATACCACAAGTGAAGCATTTCCACAAGTGCCTATTGCATAGTTAAGTATGGGGTGTGATGTTTGCTAATCATTGCAAAGACCCGATAAATACAAGTGTATGGAGAAATAATACAAAGAGCTTCTTTTTGTTGTTTAATGATGTGCCTTCCTATTTAGTTCCCCTAATGCACGTGACATGACTGTTTATAAAAGTTATTCTTGTAAAATTTGCAGCTATTGCTGGCAGTCTTGTTCTTTAAACACCCCCTTCCACTTTCATACCTTCTTTAATGGAATCATCAAGAATTTTATCTCCATACAACCAGTATCTGAAATATTTAAAAGATTAAAATTAATTTTTTTTTGGCTAGATGCCAATTTCGTCATTCAAGAAGAAATTCACTACTTTCTGTCACTTACCGTAAGCCTCTTGTGGCTAAAATGAACTCCCCTTTCTGTAGCCTTATCCGAGGCTCTTCAGTGCAGGGGCTCGTGAAGAAGGTTTTGATTCCTCTATTCAAAGGACAGCAGGTACCACTATAATCTTCTATTACTTTATACTGAACCTGTCATCAGTGAGCAGAAGAACAATTTAATATTAACTCATACCTGAGGTTTTTGAAGTTTGAATGTAAACTGTTAAAGGTAGATCCAAAATATGAGGCAAGTCTTTCCCTCCTGGTTCCCTACCTACCCTTTATAGAAGGTAATTAATTGATGCTTCTAATTCTCAGGCTTTTCCTTACCCTTCATTTCAAGCACATGGCTAAGAATGAAATTTTAGAAGCAGTGCTGTCCAGTAGAACTTTCTGCAGTGATAGAAATGTTTTATACTTGTGGTATCCAGTGTGATAGCCGCTAGACACATGTAGCTACTGAACACTTTTAATGTGGCTGGTGCAACCAAGGGACTTAAATTTTAATTTTATTTAAATTAATTTAAATTTAAATAGCCACATGTAGCTAGTGGCCGTTGAATTATTCAGCATCACTGTAAGGACGAGTTTCACACTAGGGAACTATATTGAGGATAATTATCTTCTGACAACATAAATTGACTACATTCCCTCCAAACCTCCAGCACAAACTATTTAAATGAAAACAAAACTAATATGCATTAAATTTCAACAAATGTATTAAGAAATATTAGTTAATAAAAGCTAACAGTTGGTTTTTACTCAAAGGCAATTTTAAAACTACACAGAAGTACAGAGCCTGACAAAAGAAAAAGAAATTAGTATCATTGCAAAAGAATTACTTACACTTCTGACTCTTTTATCTGCTTTTTGTTTCAACTGTTCTATCTGTTTGGAAGATATAAAAAAAAAAACAATGAAGTCTCTTATCTCAATGTTTAAAAACAGGCTTTCCTCATTTACTATAGCACAGTGACAGGACAAACTCCCAATTTTCCAACATTTCAAATTGCTGACAATTTAAAGGCCGCCTTTTTTTTTTTTTTTTTTTTAGCATGGAAAGAAGGCTCTGTGACTAAAAACTGGTACTGAAGTGGGGCCTCCTCAGTGTTCCCTCTCCAATGTCTTTATTCACAGAGCACTCCCTGTGGCCCAGGAATCAGGGAGATGTGCTCTCTGCCCTCAGGGGGCTTCTGGGCTCGTCCCTGAGGTGAAGAGGATACAGAGACTCACTGATTCTTTAGAGAGAGGGCAAACAGACTGCAAAATTCACCAACAATGAGTCTTGATTAAAATTCACCATTTCAACTCCTTTTCTCCACTTATTCAGCAAGTTTATTAAATGTTACTACACTAGATATAGCAGGGGAAATAACCTCTGCCTAGAATCTTGCCAAGTTAAGTTAAAGACATAAGATACAAGAATTAAATAAAGATGAGACCTCATGTGCTAATATGCATTAGTATACGATTAAGTGCCAAATCCAGCTGAGTCTAGAGTGGGGAGGTAAGTCTTTATGGAAGAGAGGGCACTGGAACTGGTCTGAATAATTTCCGATAAACAGGAGCTCATATGACATAGAAAAAACAGTGTTGGGGAGGAGTTAGGTGTCAGGAATGTACCAGGAATTCGCTGAGTAGACTAGGCTGATTGGAAAGGATGATTCCTGCTAGGATGTAGGTGAAAGGTAGCTTTTGGCCAGATTTTATAAAACTAAGTTAAGGAATCTCACAGGTATGGAGAGATAAGGAATGATTTAAATAGAAGGAGGGACATGATACAAGGAGCGCTTTAGAATTAATTTAGATTCATTTGACATACTGAAAAAATTCTTATTACTTATTTTACTATAAAATGCCATTGGAGTTAAGGAGAAGTTAAGGGGAAGAAGGTGAGGCAAAAAGGCAAGACTATCTGAACAAAAATACTCACTGTTAAGCTGTACGGGTGACAGCCTTCTCTTATTGGCCAATCCAGTCCATCTCCTTTGGGGACCCCTGACCACGTAAAAACCTGTTTAAAGTTCTTCCATCTACTTCCCAAATCATAAGGAAAAACAAAGACTTCATCTAGTTGATAATATTGAATTCGATCTTTAGCCTGTGGGTAACAAAGATGTAAGATGGCAGATACATCTGTCTTAAGTGGCTTTTAGTAATATACTATAGAGAACATTTATTCCTCAAATTTGTATCATACCTAAAAATGCTTCCTCCTTGTTGTAACGTTAGAGTACACAGGAGAAATAAACACACTTATCACAATATAGGAAGAACTTGACACACAATACCAACCTTGTATGAGACCATCCAGAAAATGTCTGACAGGAGTTACTCAGGAATACGCCTAAATAAGACCAAATTTAAGCATTCAAAAACATTTATTAAAGGAGTCAGTAACTTTATTCCATGTAGAAAAAGTCCTCAATGTTCTTGCTTGTTCAGCAGAACAAAGGAATCCAGGTGTAAAGAAGACATACTGATAAGGAGGTTTAAGAGAAAACAAGGGTTTATTCAGGATGGAAGGAACCGTTAGGTGGGGTGCACTAGAATGCAATGGCTGCATCCTGGGTGGCAGCAACACCTGTGTGAGTGGCCAGGAAAGGTGTGACGGGGGAGTCATCATTCTATGAAAATTATTATTTTTTAAAGCTAGCAAGTATGTGTAAGACATCTTTCAGTTTTATTACATAATGTCTATATACTTATTTATGGAGGCATTTATATGTACATCTTATGCATATATATATAAATATTCAGGTTTCATAAATTATATTCTAGGCATTTAAATTGTTAGCTTTTACTTAAAGGGATAAACTGGCTTAGAATTTCTGATAGAAATTTCTAAGAAATTTCTTAGAATTTCTGAATTTCCACTGACACCTAGTGGTATAAAGATACACCATTTATTCCTACAATAAGTGTACAAATCCAGTTGATACTTACAGTGTAATAAAATCTGTAATTCTGATACATTTTAATATCAATACAATCATTTATTTGATTTCTACTGAGCAACAGAGCGCCAGTTTTAAAATAACTTCTAGATTTAGCATGGCACTTTATAAAGAGCTTTGGTCATTAGCAAAAAAACACTGTTAATCTAATGTCAACACATTATGCTAACTAGAGATGATACCTTGAAATATTATCAGGGGATAGTATTTTAGGGAAAAGGTTTTGCAGTTACTTATAAAGTGATGTTGATTCAATTAAAATTGTCAAGCTGTAACATGACAACATGTAAGTCCATCCCCACCCAGACAGTAAAGGGTAATTTCTTTTCCCTTTTTAAAAGCAAAAGCTTCAGAGTCTTCAAAATGAATTAAGAGACTCCGAGAATAGAGATCTAGAATATTAAGAAAGAAAAAGTGCTAAGGATGAGAGTAGCTTACAAAAATAACCAAGGCATGGTCTTTAAGAGAAGCACTCAGTGAAGATGGGGGATTCCAGCAATACTGTGTGTTAAAAGGTGACAGAGATGTGCAGTAAGTGCTACAGGAAAACGGTACAGAAGTACTTAACCTAGTCTAGGGAAAGTCAAGGAAGGTTCCTTGGAGGAAGTGACAGCTAAATTAAGTGTTGAGGGACAAGAAATTAGGCAAAAAATAGGGGGAAAGAATATTCTAGGCAGAGGGAACAACATGTGGAAAGATACAGAAGCATAAGATGTGCAAACTATTTGGTATTAGCTGGTATTGAGTGTGAATGGGGTGGGAGGGGTGGAAATGAAGCTGGAGAAGCAGGTAAGAGCAAGATATAAAAGGTTTTATTGATATTACACTTAAGCTAGGGAGCTTGGACTTAAACCCGTACATCAGTGGTTCCCAAAGTATGCTCTGCATACCTCCTTGAGTCCCCAAGACCTTTTCTTGGAGTTCAACAAAGTCAGACAACTTTCATAATAATACGAAGATGTTATTTGCCTTCTTCATGGTGTTGACATTTGCAACGGTGGGTAAAACTGCTGGCACCTTAGGCAGGAATCAAGACAGTGGCACCAAACTGTATTAATAGGTGCTATACTCTTCACTGCTACACACTCATAATTCAAACAAAACCAAACCAACAAAAAGCCCAGTTGTACATAAAAATTTCTTGATGAAGAAATAAAAATTATTTTTATTAAATCTCAGCCCTCAAGTAGATGTCTTTTTTTTTAAAGTAGATGTCTTTTTAATATTCTGTGT
Organism: Lagenorhynchus albirostris; assembly: GCF_949774975.1. Taxonomy (NCBI): domain Eukaryota; kingdom Metazoa; phylum Chordata; class Mammalia; order Artiodactyla; family Delphinidae; genus Lagenorhynchus; species Lagenorhynchus albirostris. Next base: position 66,652,637 of record NC_083110.1, read on the forward strand.
GACAAAATGGGAAGTACACATAAAGCTTGCCAAAGTGCTTATCTCAAGAAAAACACTTGTTTGAGTTGTGAGCTAACAAAAGCTGTGTAGCCAGCTTTTTTCATATAATGGTATTTTTACATGAAAGAATGAGTAATGTAACAGAAAAACCAAGGTTATTCAGACCTTGGTATTTAGTGGATGTCTTCTCGAAAATGAACAAAGTCAGGCTGTTACTTCATATAAACAACTGAGTATTTGTTGCCAGTGGAAAAAATAAGGCTTTCAAGTGAAAATTGGAATTTGGAAAATTTATAGCCACAACTATGAGCTTGACAGCTTTCCAATATTTAAAGATTTTCCCCATAAAATTGGTAGTGATATAAATGAATGCGGCTTTTAGATACTGTATAATGAAATGTGTCAACATTTAAAAAATCTGTGTAATGCTGTAAACTACTATTTTCCAAATGACCGATGCCTGATGCCCTATGTGGGTACCAGGTCCATTCAAAGAGCAAGATAGATTGATGGATTTAAATACAAAAGAATACAAAGAGTTTACTGATGTAGTTTCAGATCTCACATGCAGCTAACCTCTCAAGAACTAGCACTTGTCAAGCTTTAATGTATTATCAAGGAATATCCACTATTATCTAAAAGACATGTTAAAATACTCCACCCTTTTCTACCTACTTATCTGAGGCTGAATTTTCTTCATATACTTCAATCAAAGCAACATATCTCAACAGATTGAATGCAGAAGTAGATGTGAGAATCCAACTGTCTTCTGTTAAGTCAGATATTAGAGATTTATAAAAAAAAAATACCACTTCCTATTTTATTTTGGAAAATTTAATTATTTTTCCCAAAAACATGTTATTTTTATTAACATATAATGGATTTATTGTTATTTTAAAGTGAAATAATAAATATTCAAAGATTTTCTCAGTTAGAAAATATGGCAAATGTCAATAGATATAATACACATTAACAAAAGCTCTTTAGTGTCCTTAACAATTTTTGAGAATGTAAAAGGTCCTGAGACCAAAAAGTTTGAGAACTGCTGCTGTAAATGAAAGCTCACCAGCTGGCTGCCGGGAGGCTAAATATGTCCTATAGGTGTTTTATTTGTCCCACAAAGGCTTTTTGTTTGTTTTTAATCTGAATTGCTTGCCAATGCTTAAAAATAGAAAGGAGGTAACACAGAAATCCAGATCTCTGACTTTTCTTGGAAAAAAAAAATATATACGATCTCACAATACTGGGTGAGGATTTCCCTGTGGCACCAATCAGCTTCGTCTGCCGGGCAGCTCTGGCCCACAGACTGGCTCCCCGCATCTAGGTTATCTGCCTGGGCCCTAGTGCATTTGGGTTTACAACCCCTGCTACAGTGATAGTGAGGCTCTGAGAAGTTTTAAATAGGGAGTGGGGTAGTCAGATGTACTTTTTATATCAGAATCACAATGGACAGCGTGAAGTATGTACTGGAGGTTGTGAGGTTTGTAACAAGCTAAATGTTATAAGCCCATCTGATGTCTAAAGCCTATGTGATGGCACCTTGGTAGGACAGAAGTTCCTTTCCCAATGGGTTCCCTTCTCCTCTAGTCTGAGAGGAGCCAAAATGGTTTCATGTGTGGCTTAGGCCTCTTCAACAACTCAGTGTGTGAGAGAGCTCTGTGGGAGTCATATTAAACCAGGAATAAATCAAACGGTTCCCATGATCGCCTTTTACATGGCATGCAAATGACGTAAGGAAGCCATTTGGTAGCCAAGTTTTCATTTTGGGGCATTTATTAGTTAATCTGGTCTATTAGTACTTTATCGATATTGAGGAACAATTATAAAATTTACCTTCTCTTCAATCCATGATTCAATAGAAGTTTTGTTTCTGAGAATTATTTTCATCTGGAAATTAAATGATAAATAGTAAAATTTCATAATGTGACTGGTTCATTTAAGATTATAATCTTTACACTAACCCTACGAGGTAGTTTTTATTGTTCCACTCCATAGATGAAGATATCAGGATAACAGAGATTAAGTAACAGAGTGTGGTCCATCTGACTCTTAACCACTGTACATCTTCACATGAATGACTACATCGATCCACAGTCAAATCTGAATCTACTGTTTAAATAAAAAATCATGTTTTATGTACTATCTTCTGAATAGGTTTTTCAGAGTATTAATAAAATATTGATATAATCCATTCAATCAGTATTACATAGATTATGCTATTGAAATCTTTTACCACTATTTTTAATCTTAAATACATGATTAATCTATTTATTACAAGTAACAGTGACTCATTTCAGTCAACCTAGATATTTTGCTTGCTGTAAAAACTGAATATTTTCAGTCCCGATTCTATTTTTTGATCTTCCTAGCTATGGCAATTCCATTTATGTAGGTTTTTACACCACAGGATTTTAGTTTATTTCTAATATGATTCTTAATTCTAGGGATCGGGGAAAATTTTTCAAAGAATTTGATCCCAGGCTAGTAGAAAATGTGAACTATAACCAAAACCAGGTTATTTTAAAACCAAGAGTTCAAAAAGGGTTGGGTGATGCATCAGGGCCCTCAAGCCCAGCGTTTCTAATTCTATATGTCCTGCAATTCTTTGAAGTCTCGATGTGCCTTCATGGAGACAGTGTGACACAGTAAGAACAAACCTGGACTGGGAGTCCTTATCATATTCCAAGGGCCTAGCACAATACCTGGTCCACAATGGGCCTTCAATGAATGAATAAACTAATTAAGCAAATGAAATGAGTCATAAGAACTATTTTTTGATCCGTTCAGGGCCACATCCTCCTTCTCTGTGTTCTCACTGCACTCTGTACATAAATCTATGCTATACACATGACCCTGTATTAGTTAACTCTTCACCACTCATTGTGAGTTCCCTAATGGCAGGAACCCTTCATTTTCATTCTTGTAGCCTCAGTAATTAGCAAAGTGATTCATCACAGAGTAGACATTAAATAGCACCTATATTACAGGGTTGTTATGGAGATTAAATGAGCTGACACATGTAAAAAGCCTAAAACAGCACTCAATAAATGTTAGCTATGTTATGATTTTGATTTAATATATGCTACTATAAAATAATAACAATTATGTTCATTGAATATATGTTTACTGAATACATGAATGGATGATCTTGGCTATGTCACTTAACCTTCCTGTGACTTAATTACTAATCTGTAAGGAAGGGAAAATAATACTCCTCTTCAACCTCTTTTGGGGTTGATGTGAAGATCAAGAGAGACGGTGAGAAGAGCTTTCTCAAGTATAAAATGCTATATAACTCTAAGTTAGTATTTTTAAAATTAAATCAATAACCTAGAAATTCTGGCAAAGTCACTTCAAAATTATCTGACTAGTAGAAGATTAAATTAATCACCTAGATGGAATACATAACAATAATCTCCATTTCACACTGCATACTTAAATGGAAGCTTTATCTCTTTCTCTTTACAAGTGGCCCCAATAACTTGACAACTTTAGCTAGAGGTAATAGAGGAACCTACCTGGATAAAAAACAACATCCCAACAGCTATGGTTGTTCCTAAAGCTAATCCCAAGGCAAACAAGGTGGCAGCAAATGCAGCTAATCCGAACGGAATAATCGGAAGAGGATCTCTCCGGGCTGCACTCATATCAATCTTTACCGTGTTCCACCCAAAGGAGAGCTATAAACAATAACAACAACACACAGTCATACTCTACCATTTAAAAGAACTTGGTCAAAAAGATCAACAAATGACAACTTGACACTGTGGCCAAAGCAAACAGAGCTGTTTCTAATCAATACTGTGGTTTGAACTCATACTGATATGCACGATATCATTCTTCAGTATTCTAAAACGTTTTTTGTTTGTTTGTTATTGTTCCCTCAGAAAGTGTTAGGTAGACCACACAAACATTACTACGCATGAACACCACCAATCTAAGCTGTAACTGCGTCTCCCATCCTCTCCTTGTTTTCCTCTATTTACAGTGATTTCCACAGCGACAAACATAGCCTAGCATTCAGTGGTTTCTTCCCTCATGTTCCACAACGAGAGGTTTAAAAACTAGCAAAATGTAGGCCAAATATGGCCTGCCGATGTGTACTGCCTGGCCTACAAAATGTTTTAAAATATTCAGTTAGGTACCAACATTTAGAAATTTAGTGATTTAGAAATCAGATTTCACATAAAAAGTCCAGATTTTCAGATTTTTCTTGAAAAACTGGATGATCTGACATCACCAGGCTGGATTTCCAAACATCAAGAACTGGCTGAAGTCAAACATGGGCTGTTCCCTGTGTGAAGGACCTGTGTTTTCCAGCTTACCACATCCCACCAGGCCTGTTTCCCTCACTGACCCTCCAGGCCTCTTTAGGGGCCTCAATTTGTGACGACTGAACTTTATCTCATGACTACTTGCCCATAAATCAACTCAATCAGTTGCACCGTATCTTAGAACGTGCACCTGCTCTGTGAGCCACGTTCCAGGACACTGGATTTAGAAATGAACAAAAGAACTACAACTGGCCACAGGATCGAATGGAAACAGAAAGCACTAGTATTGCCTTTTTTCTCCCTCTTCTGCCTTTTCCTCTAACTATTCTTTACCACAGCTACCAAGTTTGAAGTCCAGTAAGTTATACATAGTACTAAAATAATTGTCAACTTCAACTAGAGCATATAAGGTGAGTTTCCAGAACAAAATGATCTTTCCTCATCTTAAAAACTGTTTTACTGCTTTTTTAAAAGGAGTCCTTATTGAGGATTATAAAGTTACAAAGTTCTATTTCCCCACCTAAATTGTAGAAAGCATATTTCCAAAAGGAACTTCTTAAATAATCTTAATAACTACTATTTAAGCTGGCATGATTTTATAACATTTTCTTACCCGATTATAAAGCTGTGTATACATTGTCATAACAAAAATAAAGGCAGCATGAATACAACCCAGTGGTGCTAAAAGGAGAAACAGTGTGAACGAAGCATGATTTTGATAACCACAGCAGTTGTTGATCCAAGGACAGTGATGGTCCATCTTCATCACACACCTAACAAGAAAAATTTACATAAAACGTGAGGCAGAAAATCCTGTCTACTTTAAATAACTTTGGTCTTCAAAAGATCAAGCACATCGGAATCTAGCATGTCCATGCATGGTCACAGAGAAATTATACTTCATGGAACACAAAGAAAAATCTTTATGAGTTTTTAAACAGTGACTTCTTTTAAATTTTAAACAACACAAGAAAGGGCAGGCTTTGTAACAGCATCTGAGGAAAAGATGTCTGCTACAAGTGACTTTGTTTGAAGAAGTCTGGAGGCCCGCTGAGAGGTTCATTATAAAGAAATGAGCATAGTTCCTGGTTTTCCTCTAGCTCTGAAATGCAGTGACTGAAGTGGAAAACAACAGAGACTGAACAAAATTACTTATAAATCTCCACTGGGGTTGATGGGACCTAGCAGGCGCTTGTAACTTCCTTCCTTCCTGCTCGTATTCTTTAGATGTGGAGTCTCTAAGCTAAGCAAGCTAACTCCGGAATATAAGATGTGGTTTAATAAGCAAAGTCTTACTCTGTTTCCCTTCCTTGAGGCTGCTAGAAGAAAATTTTCTTGCCTCAAACTAAACTTTATTTGCCCCTCCAATGGTCCCCCTAAACCTCAGCATTCTCATCATAAATTTCTTATTTATCACTGGACATAGGTGTTCATTAAAAAAGGTTCTAGCTTAATTCACATTTTTCATAGTGATTCTGTTTTCTTCCAATTAAGTTTTGTATATAAAACACCTGTGATAATAGGCACCTGGATTCATTTATTAGATCTGTATAAAGTGTAAATGTTAATCAACTAAATAATGGAAAAAGCAGGTCTCATTTATAATTTAGACTCAGAACAATTCTAAGGCTAGTCAAGATGACTAGTCGAGAATTAATCCTGATTTATGAAAACAACCTAACGGTGTAACTTTTTACCCTGCTCTTGGCAAGGCAAGAAGCAAAGTAAACCTGTACTTTTCTAGAAAAATCTTTTCACTTATAATAAAAAAGAGTAATACTTATCAGAATTGACAATTTAAAAGTAAAATGAAGATTATGACACTTAATTATTTCGACTTTATAAAGTAGCCACCTTGCAGAAAATAAAACTAGGATTGATGTGGTATAAAGAATAACAACAAAAGACCAGTAATCAAGTTGATCAATCCCCAATGAATAGCAAAGACAGTACCTGTTACACTTTCTGCAATGATGTGACCGTGGTGCCTTGTATGCTTGGCAGACTTTACAATATTGGAGGTACATGCTATCCTGAGAATTTTCCTTGGCAGCAAAATAGAAACAAAACATAAACTTCTGGGTAATTGGAAAAGTGATGTTGCTGTTACCAGAAATTCACTATTTAAAAATATTTTAACTCAAATATAATGGCTGGAAATGCAAGTTAAAATTCAAATTCCATCCTTTCCCCATCTCCCATAAAAGAAAATCAAACCATAGTATTTATTCATAAGGCGTGACTTGTTATTACCAGGCTGTCTGTTATTTCTGAATACTTTATGGTTTAAAACAGTAGTTTCTAAAGAGTTTTTCTCAGTTATAAGGGATGTTAATATGTTACATGAAAAAAGATCCTAGAGCCAAACCACACTGTAGAATTATGAGGTGAATGATATGCAGTGTTTCCTAGAAACTTATGCGCTCATCACCACCCTTCCATTTTTTTTTTTTTTAAAGCAGAAGTATTTAATGAAATTGCTTTGGGAAATACTAATTTAGATCCATACTTTCAAACCAGTATAAAATAAATTCTTTGAGCTCTAAATAATCGGTGATTAGAATAATACACTTAGTCTCTACCAAAGCAAAGAGCAGGCTGTGTTTGATTTTATTGGTTGGCAGATAAGGCAAAAACTAAATATATGATTATCATGAGGGTTCGCCATCTTAAGGAATCTTTTTCTTACCGGTTTCCACCCCAGAGGGACGAAGCCAGGACCAACAAACATGGCATTGAAGTAATTATAAAGAATCATGACAGTCCAATTTATCAACATGATGAAGTTCATGCTTCCTCCAGTGGTATGTAAGGGCCAATACCACAACACAGAGTCAATCATGGCCATGGTAGAACATATTGCTATAACACCAAGGGCTATAATGGGACCCCAGTGACAAAGTCTCTTTACTTCTTGTAGATTTTCAAACTTGATAACTGAGCAGAATGTACCCATTTTGGTGAGGAAGAACTCGTTCCTGTTTTTAAAGAACTATAGATTTCCTTTTTCTGTGCATACATTTCCATGTGCCACAAGTCCACGTGTGTTCCTTAATTGTCATGCCTTCACATTGTGGGATGTTAATGCAGATTACGCCATGTTCACTGTTACACACTCTTTATGTTTTCTAGGAGAATCCAGTACCTTGGTTTGAAATCCAATCTAAAGAAACAAAATGAGAAAGTTCGGTAAGACATTTTACTATGTACTGTATTTGTTAATTCCAATAATCACCTAAACAAAAGCAGCTCACAAGTACTTTACTATGGAATGAGTACCTCATCAAACGTCAAAAAGACTATTTTCGTCGCATCCAAACTTTCCTCATGTCTGAATAGCACCTAAACTGGACACGTGATTGTAAAATGGTTGTTTTTATTCTTTTGTTCCCAACTTGTCAGAGGACTGTGTCTATGCAACCGTTTAGTAAATGGTTTGAGGAGACGAAGAATTTCAGAGCTGCGAAGGAGGGCCTTAGGGTTGGCCTAATCCAGCTTCCTTCGTCATAGAAAAGAAAATGGCTCGGAGAGGCTGAGTGAGTAAACCACGGCGGTAACTCAACAGAAGCCAAGTCATCAAACTCCCTCTATGGAGTTCTAAACTGCCTCTTACCCAGTCTCGAATTACATAAAGTATGATCCAGACATGGTCTACACCATTTGCCTGCGGTTGCCCCCCAAACACTAACTTAAGGGTCTATTTGTGTCAAAGTAAAGAAGCGGGAGGGTGAAAGCAAAGAGACTGCAAGGAAGGGAGGGGAGAGATAAGTGTGTGTGAACTCAGGATCGGAGGTGTATATGAGAAGGAACATGATGAGAATATTTGAGGAAAAAAAAAAGAAGAAGTGTCTCCCGGAGCGAGGGACGGGGAAGTCAGGACGGCGAGCGCCGGGAAGATCTGTAGAAGGGTATTTCGGACTGGACTGGAGTGAGTCAAGGGAAGAAGACCAGAGGAACAGAGTAACAAAGACTTCCATGCAACAGATGCCGCTGCCTTGTGCCTCAATTTCCCGCCCGTGTCATGGAGCAGAGCGCTTAGAAATCCTCACTCAGGTGGAGCGAAGACCGCCAAAATCATGGTTACGTCCCGTGCTTTGACTCCCACCTCGGTCTGGTCCTCAGTGCCCGCTCTTTGGCCATCGCATTTCCGGGGCGGCTCGGGCTCACCCGGAGCAGGTTTTCTCAGGCTCGGATAACTCCGTCATGGGTACCCCAGCCGAGCGCAAGTAGAAAGTAAATCCTGTGTGCTAGAGGCCGGAGTTCCGCACCAGCCTCCACCCTCGCATTGCTCCGCCATCAGCCTCGCCGCAGCTCTCCCGCTCAGGCTCAGTGCGCAGACTCCGTGACAGCCACTTCCGGGAGGTTCGCCGCATCAAACTTCCCCCCTGGAAACAAGCCCCTCTGACTTGTAGCTTGGGGAGCCGGAGCCGCTTTCCAAAACGTGGAGAGGCAAAAAATGCTTTCGGTGATTCCTGAGAACCCGCATATTTTTTAAGCTTTTGGGGGCACTAACTGAAGGGCTTTTCCTTAGCGAATTTCTTAATCTTGAAGCCCGAACGGAAAATAAAAAGCGCACCCAGCCCAACTTCCGGAGGACCAAGATCGCGAAGAACAACCAGGAAGCGGCCTGGCTGGGAGCTATCCCGGCTTCTCCGCTCCGCTCTCTAGGGAGCTTCCCGCGTTCCTACACCGTCTTTTCCTGCCCCGCGTAGCCCCAGCCCTGACCTAGGCTCCGGCCCGGGTCGGCCACTCCGGAGCCGCCATGTCGTCCGACTTCGAAGGCTACGAGCAGGACTTCGCGGTGCTCACTGCAGAGATCACCAATAAGATTGCGAGGGTCCCCCGACTCCCGCCTGGTAAGAGCCCTGCCCAGGCTGGGCGGGGGTGGCCCGGAGAGCCAGGAGGCTTGGGCAGTGGGCGATGGAACGACACCTGAATAAATGTGTCTCTGGGGAGCGAGCCTGGAGGCAGGTGGTGTTGGGGCCTCCCAGAGGGATGCTTGAGGTTGGTTGAGGGTAAGGGGAGAATCTAAGCTGGGTTGTGGGGTGCAGTGTAAAGAGCCTTTGGCTTCTGAGCCATCTGGGCTCTAATCTGGACTCCGCTGCCTTGTGACTCGTATAACCTTGGGAACGTTTCTCTGAGTCTTAGTTTTGGCTGGGTTTTGTTTGTGAAATATAGAGATGTGAGAGTATCCAAAGAGAATCAGTGAACGTAGCCAGATCATGAGTGTGCATCATACAGTAACGTTGTCTTGTTAGTAATGATGTTATTATTATAGGCAGCAAAGCAGTGTTAAGAGCCGTAGTACCCGGATTCAAATCCCTGCTCTGCCACTTAGAAGTTGTTGTATTTAGGCAAGTTTCTTAATCTCTCTCAACTTTCCTTCTTGGTAAAATGGAGAGAATTGTGCGTCTCTCATAGGGTTTTTGTGAAGATTAAATGACTTAACATATGTAAAGCCCTTTCTTGGTGTTAGCTGCTGTAATCATTAGTATCTTTCATACCCCATCCCCATTTATTATTTTTCATCTTTCCTGGGGATCCATAACCCAGTGTTGTGTAAAACTTGGTACAGGATAATTTTTCTCACTTTTAAAATTCCACAATTTTCATCCAGAAGAGTTTTGTTTTTGTGTTTTAGCACAACTCATTTTCGATACTGGGCTGTCAGTTATGTGAAGGTGGGAGCTGTGTTTGATTTGCTTGGCATTTACTTAGAACGGGCTCAGGAAAATGTTTTAAGTGAATGAACAGATACATAAATATGATGTCTTGTGATTTTTGTCTGTAGGACATTGTTTTAGGATTTATTCTTCTCTCAATACAGATTTAATTTGAGTATTTACTTGCAGAAAAGATTGTGGCTTTGGTGCTCAGTTTTGTTAGTGAAATTGAACCATCTACCTTCGCTCTATGGTGTAAAGTATAGGAAAAGGAGTGCTCATTGATCTGTGAACTGGTGGGCAACTTCCTTCCTCCACCTTGTTAGTCAATGCTTGATGCCAGCAGTAATTTCTCCTGGACTGAAGTTGTCATTCCTCTTTCCCTTTCCCTACCTCCCCCCAAACTTTTGTGTTTGTAAATAATTTTCTTCCTTTCTTTGTTTTTCTTTTTTTTAATATATAAATTTATTTATTTAGTTAGTTAGTTATGGCTCCGTTGGGTCTTCGTTGCTGCACGCGGGCTTTCTCTAGTTGCGGTGAGCGGGGGCTGCTCTTCATTGCGGTACGCTGGCTTCTCATTGCGGAGTACTGGCTCTAGGCACGTGAGCTTCAGTAGTTGTGGCACGTGGGCTCAGTAGCTGTGGCGCACGGGCGTAGTTGCTCCACAGCATGTGGGATCTTCCCGGACCAGGGATCGAACCCGTGTCCCCTGCATTGGCAGGCAGATTCTTAACCACTGCGCCACCAGGGAAGTCCCCTCTTTGTTTTTCTTACCCCCACCTATTTTCTATTAATAGGGACATTTGCTTCAAGCCAGGTTCTCTGAATTTACACCCCACTCATCTCCTGAAGTCCCAGTTAGTTCTGGAGGAGGTGGAGGATGGTGTCTTATAGAGGTGTACGAGTCCAAGTGAGGGAACAAGGGGAGAGAACCAAGGTAGCATATACCACCAGGCTTTGCTGCCTTGGAGATTTTTGTGGCGAATTGGCTGATGGCCTCATCATTTCATGATACATCACCTCGCCTCAACTCTTCAGTTCTGCTTTCCTCCACTGCCCAATATCATCTTGATTTTTGTTGTCGTTGTTGGAGACTACTTCCTTTGACGTCAGTCCCAGAGCCTCAGAATATCAGGATTTGTGGTTTCCGTGGGATTTTTGCTCATTTTTAATTGTGATAGTTTTAGCTGAGGAAACATTTTTTTGTTTGGGCTAATAGGTTTTGTACTGGGAAGCTATTCTATAAAGTAACAAAATCATTCCTGGGTGCAAAGTTGTAACAGCCAATTCCAAGAAAACAGATTTGTTACAATCGATTTTTTTTCTTACCTTTATATTTTAATGTAACCATTCTTACCACATAGAAGGAAACCTTTGAATTAAGTACCTTAAAAATAAAAGTCTTGACTCTCCGTAGGTACAGTATAATGTAATGCCCAAACACAGCAGCTACATGAGAATTGAGAGGAGACTGTATAACTGGCACTGGAAAAATGCTTACTGACTTGAATAATTAAATGCTAGTGATTCTTGAAAATGCTGTGGTTTCCCTCTTAATAATTACTCGTACTTGCTCATTTTATAATGTTTCTAGTTGATAAATAGAGAAAGATGAAAAATATATCTGTGTAGTTATGAATTTCAGATGTATATCTGTGGACTAACAAATTAATATGTACAACCTTGGCAAAAACCAGTATGAATAAAAGTAATTATAATCTCTTCCTGGCATCTTTGGTAGTTGACCCAGAAATTACCTGAGTTAAGAAGGTTAAAAATTGGAGCAAAATTTTCAGCCAAAGCAGTTTGTTCCCCCAAATATTAACTTACTGAAATGGAAGTGGAGTAGGTAGGATTAATTGCAACTAAGTGTGTGCAATATACAATGTGCTACCTCTGCTGTGCATGTACAGTGTATTAAAGTGTTACTTCCAAAGAGAATAGAAAAGATTGAAATTTTAAAACTTTATTTTAGAAAAGAAATTCGATTATTCTGTGATACATTTTAAACAATAAAAAAAACTTTCCTGTTAGACTAAAGTGTTTGAATTTTATGTAGTTTTAGTAATTGGACTAATGAGATAGATCAGTCCCTTCTTAAGTAATATTCTTATGGCACTGTATTCAAACTTTGATTTTAATGATTAGTATTCTGTGGTAAAGTCAGGACAATGGATGAGTGGAAACCATTGCTAATACTAATTGTGACACTCCTTTTCCTCTGATGATGAATCCTAAGTGGGGGGATACTTCGTAGGGGCAGAGGTTCTGTTACTCAGGCAGGCTTCCTGAAGGATCTTAAACAAAATGTTCCTTTGCAATTAGTTGCTTACCTCACCATGAACAGAGAGATAAATGGTCTGTTGTGAAGCTTATCATTTTGTAGATATAGTCAGAAATACCAAGAAAGGCATTATGGCAAATTGATTACAGTTCACACATGGCATCAGATCTGTTTAGAATCCCAGCTGTGCTGCTTACTAGATGTGCAGTCTTGAGCCAGTTGCCTAGCCTCTCTAAGCCTGTCTCCTCTACCTGGAAAATCGGGGGTAGGGGATAATAGTTTCAACCTTACAGTGTTGTAAAAATCAAATGAAACAAAGCATATAACACCCTATCACACTTTTTTTCTCCCCAGAGAAAGTACATGATAAATTAGCCACTAGTGATACTGCTGCTGGTGAAGACAACAGCTGTAGGGTTAGTCAGGACCCAGCTTCTCAGACTTTGTGATGTTAGTTGAACTCTTAAAGGAACCTTGGACCTCAATTTTGCTTCCTTTCTGTGCTAGACTAGAGTTGGGTGAATCTCTCTTGATGAACACCTACATTTGCGGGGAGATGAGTGATTAGGGACTTGGGGATGTGCACGTGGAATGGGGCTTTGAATTCAGGATATCAAAGAGAGAGTCAGGGAGAGAACTGGAAGTGGTGGGGCAAGACAGGTGTCCTTTCTGGAAGGAAATGCTTCAGCCTAACTGATTGGTTATGCCAAGCCCTGAAGGCTTTTGGACACCATCTAGACATGGCCATGTATGGAAGAAGCCATAGCATTGTTCCATGATTCTCTCTTGCCTTTGCAGAGTGGTTGTAGTCAGAGGATTCAGAAAAATCTGCTTTTATTTATGAACACTGTGGTTTGCTTAAAACGTATGTGGCTCTGGAGCTGTAATGTTGATGTGTAGCTACTGAGTGCTTGAAATGCGGCTGTTGCCACATAGTGAAATGATAGTGTTTTGGATATATTGAGTTAAATATTATTAAAACTAAAAAAATGTATATATTAAAATGAATTTCTCTTGTTCCTTTTTACTTTTTGAAATGTGGCTAGTAGAAAATTTTAAATTACGTTATGTGACTCGCATGCATTACATTTCTATTGTTCTATAAAATTAGAGTTGAAGAGATGGTTCCAGACCTAATTCAGGAACTCAGGTACAGAGTGAGCTGAAGTAGAGTGGGTAGGACTTGAGTTAGGCATATGCACACACGCACACATACCCACACTCAACCTAAGTAATAACTTCATTGATTAAAAAAAAAACTTTTAATTTTAGAACAGGTTTAGATTTACAGGAAAATCACAAAGATAATACAGAGAATCCCTATATACTCCATGCCCAGTTTCCTCTATTGTTAACATCTTACATTAATATGATACATTTGTTGCAGCCAGTGAACCCATATTGATACTTATTATTAACTGAAGTCCATACTTTATTCAAATTTCTTTAGTTTTTTACCAAATGTCCTTTTACTATTCTAGGACCCAATTCAGGGTATTACGGAACATTTAGTAGTCATGGCTCCTCAGGTTCCTCTTAGTTGTGACAGTTTCACAGCCCTTTCCTTATTTTTGATGACTTTACAGTTTAGAGGAGTACTGATCAGATATTTTATAGAATGTTCCTCAGTTGGAATTGGCCTGATGTTTTTCTCATCATCAGACTCGGGTTATAGGTTTTTGAGAGGAGGACCACGGAGGTTAAGCACCATTTTCATCACATCACATCACATCAGGAGTACACACTGTAAGGTAACTTAGCACTCCTGATGTTAACTTTGATCACCTGGCTGAGGTATTATTTGTCAGGTTTCTCCACTATAAAGTTACTCTTTTCCTCCTTTCCATACTGTTTGGAAGGAAACCATAGGCACAGCCGACACTTAAGGAGTAGGGAGTCGTGCTCCACCTCCTTGAAGGCTGAGTATTTAGGTAAATTATTTGGAATTCTTCTATACAGGAAAGATTTGTCTATTCTTCTCCACTTATTAATTCAGTCATTTATATCCATGGACTCGTTTATTAAATACTTCATGTTATATTCTAATACCACTTTATTTTGTTGCTCAGATTATGCCAGCTTTGACCATTGGAAGCCCTTCCAGCTGGCTTTTGTGTCCTTTTGCTATACTCCCATCATTGTGGGGCTTTTTCCCCCCTTTTTAACACTTTCATACTTTCTGATATTATGAGGTACTGTAGGATCATCTTGTATTTTTCCTATACCAGTCCTAGAATCACCAGTCATTTCTCCACGGAATCCCCAACTCTAGTCCTTTATCACAAGGATCATTCTAGAATGGCTTTGTTTTAACATTATTTTATTCATAAAGGGAAACTTGCCATTCTAAGTGGGAAGATTTGCCCCAGTCCTCACTGATACATTTTTTCTTTTTCTGTTTCTCTGTGAATAACAAATGTGTTGCTGAATGCTAAGACTGATTCATTCAGTAAACACTTAGTGAGCACGTACTGTGTACAGCTCTCTATGCTAAATACAAAATTATGACAAACATGTGTCAAGAGTGGTCCCTGCCTTCAAGGAGCTGGAAATGAGGCTGAAGGGAAAACTACAGGAACCAATTTCTAATAATCATCAGGGATGCTAGGGCAGAGGACACAGGTCTAGGAATTCAGAGGAGATAAGATCACGTTCCAGGAGGTCACCTGGAAGGATGGCGGGATTTAGCCGACAAAAACAGGGAAAGAGTGTAAGAGTTGCAAGCAATGGGTTTCTGTTGTTTCGGAAGGCCCCGAATCCCCCATTCTATCTTATGAGAGCAGCGCCTCAATTTTCCGTTGAGGAACTCCCTAAACCCAGTCTTGGTGGAACTGACAGGCTGCCATGCCCTGTCCAGGTCAAGAGGTGAACACTTTACCCAAGCGAGGACATTAAGTGAATTTTTGCCAGGAATTGGAATTTTAACTCTCCTTCTGCAGAGACTGTCGGTGACTTCCTGCTCCCTTGGTTTCCTGAGCCACCCTGGGTACTGTCTTCCCTGAGCTTGGGAACTCATCTTTTCCATTGATTCTGTGATCCACCCTGAATTACTCTAATAAATTCCCTTTTTGGCTTAGGTTAGCCAGAATCAGATCTGTTCTGTTCAACCAAAGAACGTAAATGGTAGCTTGAACAACAGCTTAGAGTTGGGGGGAGGGGGGTAGATGTGCTTGGGTAGTAAAGGATAGTCTGTCTGGTTAGTATGCAGAGCACATACAAGAGAGCTAGTAGTTGGAAATAAAGTTGGAAAGGTCTCTTGGGTCTGGAATGTGGAGGGCCTTGACTGTTAGGCTCAAGTGATCCAATCAGAGCCACATTTTAGAAAGATTAAGTGGGGGAAGGGGTCAGGTAGGGAAAAAGGGAAACCAGGGTGGTTGGTAGCATAGCTTCTTTTATAAAGTCTTGCACTGACTACACTATTTATTCAGTTTACCATCAGTTTTCGAGAACTGATTATGTGCCAGGCTCAGTGCTAAATTTTAGGACTAAGACATGGTTCCTGTCTTCCCAGGGCCTCCAAGGTAGAAGATAAATCAGACCTGTAAGTGTGAGAGATAAATCATGAGGATTAGGTAAGGGTTCTAGGGGTTTTCTGCAAGAGTGAGTAGTTAATTCTTCTGTTGGGTTAGAAAAAGCTTCAAAGAGGTAGTGATTTCTGAAGAGAGTTTTGAATAGCAGTTTGCCAGGTAGTCACAGTGGAGATGGGCAGAATTATAGGGATTAAAGATCTGGAGTCCTGGAAATATATCAGGGTTAGAGGTAAAGGTTTGGTCCAGGATAGGCTTGTCTTGTTTCATATTCTGCACTATTGCAAAAATACAGTGTGGTTCTACTATAATTTGTGGAGATGTTAGATGGATTGACATGTACCAGAAGCATATAAATTTGGGGTCGTATACTAAATTTTTAATCTGGCCGTATGTAGGCTTAACTTTCTCAAAGAGGGAAAATCAAGCTGAATTTTAATTCTAAATGTGCACTTTTCTTAGGGAGAAATTCTTCGAGTACACACAAAACACTTTCTGTGATAGCTACCCCCTAGTTTGGGGGGGGTGGTGATCAAAGGGAAGGAGTTGAGGTTATCAGAACCTAGTTATTATTCTAGTAAAATAATAACTTCTATTAAAGATTCCCCACTTGGTATATTAACTATCCTTCTGAAAAGTTAGTCAGCTGCTACGTATTGTACCCATTCAAGCTTCCTGACTTTTCTCGTCTGTTGTATTAGTCATTGGGTTTCAAGTCACAGAAAGCCAACTTAAATAAAGAAAAAGAAATGTGTTGTTTCAAAAAACCAAACCATGATAAAGTCAAGTAAAACCTGTTCCAGAGTTATCTGGAACAAGAAGCTAACTAACAAAATCTATTTCATCTTTATCTGTCTTTCTATGTATCTATCTATCTATCAGCTTTGCTTCTTTGTAAATGTAGGCTTTCATTCTCAACCACTGGAAATTGGCTTGCTCCTTGTAGCTAGAGCAATGGATGCCAACAGCTTCTAGACTCACACTGTCATAACTCTACCAAGAGAGAGGAAAAGACTTTCCTGTTACTACAGGACTTTGATTAGTCTGATTGGATCCTATATGCATCCCACCCTCACCCCCCAGACCAATGTAGCCAGAGGGATTGAGCTACTAGTATTAGTCCAGCTGGAAAGAGAAGGCCATCCTTTGGCAAGTCACTGTGACCAGAGAGGCAGGGTCATAGAAGGACATAGTATCTCCCATTGACCTACTTGGTGAAGAGGAGAGCCTTGAAAGAAGTGAGGCTTATTGCCTGAGAAGAGAAGGATGTTAGGTAGACAAAAATATAAATGGTCAATAAATTAGGTTAGCACAAAACTCAGGTGCCATTTCTAAATAAATGGGCTGATTGATTTGGAATGGGAGTAGGGAAAATTTTTCTGAAAGTATCTGCTAGAACATGTCTCTCCCAGAATGAGGAATTATAGTTGAGTTATAACTTGATTGTGGTTGAGTTTGAAAAAAATCACATACAGACACTTAGCACTTCACAAATTAAAAGTAAATTCTCTTGCATCAGCTTATTTGAGCTAAAAAGAATCCAGTAGATGCTTTAAATTTCCATTTTAGACAGTTTAGACTGAGTCTCAGTAGAAACTCTTTCTTACCCAGGATCCCATAACCATGAGGTAATGGCTTTGGGGTTAGAATCAGTACTTCTGCCTTCAAATATTTCTTCCATTACACTCAACTCTTAATGAAAGCATAATTTTTTTTAAAGGATTGTAAGAACTTGTCCAGTTTTAGGAATTGTTGTTATATGTGACTTTTAAATTGTATTCATAAATCCACTATTCCCAATTTATTAAAGTCATGACTTTGCGGACTCCTCATGCCACCACTAAATCTGCTATTGTTGACACAGTTTCTTCTAAAGGCCAAAATAATTTTTGGTTTCTCTTAAAAATGTTATGGCATCTCTTAATTCAGTGCTCCATAGGATTATGTATTTCCAGATAGCCTAGAATCAGTGGCTTATAGTAGTTCCTAACCCACTAAAGAATGATATGGCCGTTTGACTGATAATGGTAATTCTCTACTCTGACCAGAAAGGAAAAAAGGTACATAAAAACAGAAGTTTTTAAATATTAAATTTATCTGTATCCTTAGCAATTCCTTGATGTTATTATTTGTTTCAGATGAGAAGAAGCAGGTGGTTGCAAATGTGGAGAAACAGCTCGAAGAAGCGAAAGAACTGGTATGTGTAGACTTGGTAACATATTTAAAACACACCCAGAGCCGTTTAATCTGATGCCTTCCTCTAAGTCTCTTTTATTCATTGTAGAAATGTGAAACATTACTGATTAGCAGTTCATGATTCAGAATTCATCAGTTTTTAGATGGAAGATAATTTAATCACTTCTTGGGATTTTATTCTTCTTAGTAAAGGTGATTCATTAAATGTCCACCTCGAATTTTTATTCCTTCATAATACTTTTCGTAATGGTTATAACTAGCTAACACTTGTTAAAGGCATCCTGGGTACTAGACACTGGGTTAAGCATATTACTTGCTTTTTAATTTTGATTTTCACCAAAAGCCTGTGAGATAGGTACTATTTTGTACCTATTTGTAAAAATTGTTAAGGATCGAGATTTTCCCCTGCTTGCTCACCAATAAGTGAGCCTGCCACAGTCTCATGGATGCTGACAGAAGACATGAGATTCCTAGGTCAGAGACCAAAGGCTTTTATTAGTCACAGCAAAAGCAGCCGCCAAAGTTGCAGCAGGCTTGCATCAGTTCCCTGAGGCCCAGTTCCCACAAGGCTGATGCATGTTTGCCTAGAAGAGTGCCTGCACATACAGCAGATTATCTTATAGGAGAGGAGCATGGAGCCTGGGGAACATACTGCTTTACAACAGCCTGTAAGTAAGCCTGCTCTTTGCCCCGAGGGACACATTGTTTCTTACCCCAACATTGTTCCCTGCCTGGGAATCAGTGGTCAGGACCTTGCATTCTTGGCATGCCCAGCAAGGCATGTAGAAGCGTGAGAGACCCGCAGAGGAGTGTCATTACCCCCATTTTGTAGATGGGGAAACTGAGGCTTAGGAAGATCGAGTAACTTATCTGAAGTCCCACACCCAGTAAGTGGTGAAGTAAGGATTTGTACTTAGACATGCTAAACCCAGAGCTCTAGCTAGCTTCTCAAATCAAGGAGCAAAAAGTATTAAAATATATTGTGTCCTAATTTTTGGTTTCAAAGCCAGGTATTGCAAGTATGATTCAATTTGTTACTGCATTGTGGTCCTAAATGAGCGTGTTGCTTTTCTAAATACTGAAGGGTACTACTTGGTGTTCTAACTGATAAACTTACAACAGTTTCCCAAAGCGTGTTTCTGTTAACTGGTGTTGCCTGTTCAAACAAGTTCGGGAAACTGTAGCTTAAACAGAATTCTCCAATTCTGGGTCTTTTTTTGGTTATTATTTTTCTATAGAACCTTCTTAGACCCTAAAGTAGGCTACGAGGCACGACAAGTCTCTAGGAAGGGACCCTAAGGGGCAGCACTTCCCAGGCTTATTTGCCTGAGTAACATTTGTTAACGGGACCATACACCCGGGGCTGCTGCTTTGCAGGGTCTGAGGAATAGGCGGCAGTAGCCTCCCATCACACCGCAGACCTTTCCTTCGTGTCTGTGAATGCAAAGGAGGCGAGTTGCAGAGCTGATGCTCCATCTTGCCTGTCTCTGCTTCTTTTCTAGCTGTCGGAATGCCTACGCTCTCCTCACCCCGTAAGATCTACTTCTCATCTCACTATCTCTGCAGGGGCAGCTTTGTTCTAACTCTTCAGCTTCTCATGTTTGCCTCTCTTTTGGAAGTTTTCTTTTTTTTTTTTTTAATCCCAAATACTTTTCTGTTTCCTTTCTCTCCTTTTTATAGTCAGCTGTTTCTCTCATGCTTCCTGGCCTTCACGTGAAAAGACTGGCCTTTTATATACCATAGCTGCCAACCAGGACACATCTTCCTTCAGGTTGGCAGGCTTTACCATAAGTGATACAACAGATCAATTCTTTGGATCTTGAGTTAACTTCTTATCTTGTTGAGTTCTCAGTAGCGGGTGTTTTTGTTTTTGTTTTGTTTTGTTTGCCATGAAAACCTGTGTTTTGGTTCATTGGTTTGCCTTCTTTTGGAGACGTTGATTTACTTGATGATGTTAGAAAGCTGGTTTCCTGATAAGCAAGATGTCACTGTACCAAGAAAAACTGAGTTATACCCCCATGGAGCTTACATGGTCATCTCCGTTTGTTACTAACGTAGAGTTTTGTCTTAGATATGTTTCTGTTTGTTTAAAATGATCAGGCAGCTGATTTACTTAATTCTGAGGACATCCTTATTAAGGATACTGATCATTATATACTGTCCTTTTGATGAGGATGCTGGGAGAAGAACTTCATTATGATTTTACTTATTAGGAGGAGTTGTATTTCTGCTGAACAGTTTGCATTAATCTCTTGGACACTGCATGTCTCATAATTACCCCTTGACATTGGTCACATGAATGTTGTGACAACGTGAAACTAGTGCATATTAGCCTTATTTCTGGTTTCATTTAAAGTGCTTGTTGTGTGTTTCCTTTTTTTCTTTCTTACCTACTTTTGGTTAGTTTTAAGTGTCCTTGTAAAACGCCTGAAACAAAAATGCAGTTAACGCTAGGATTTTCTCTTACATGTACTTTGCAGTCATTTGTCTGGATGATCCTGCTCAACCTTATTAGAACTAAGTACATAATGACGATCTCAGAGAAGTGCTCTAAGTAATTGCCTTGCTGAGTAACTAACTTATTGGTGCTTCACATTTACGTTGAGACATGTCAATAATTTAAATGGTTACTGCGTAAATCAAGGGTAATTAAAACAATCTTTTTTTTTTTTAATAAAAATTAAGGCCTGTGAATTGAAACATGGTGTTTTGGTTTATCTGAGTTCTACTGTTGTTACTCAGACTCTGACACTGGACAAGTAAGAGTTTTATTAGTGCCAAGTGTATAGTGTTCATGGAAATAATTTATTAGGATTATTTGCTTTAAAAGGCAAAATATCTGACAACATTTTCGGTTGTGAGTTTATTAGACATGGCCTGAGCCAATTTGTAGTTGTTGGTTTTTATTTTTTAATGCCAAGTATAAACTACAGTTGATACCTTGTATCATGCTTGCTGTATTTCTTCTTCATCATCAGTAATCATCACTCCTATTATTCACATTAATCTAGTGTTTACCAAGTAAGACACTGTCTTAAGCACATTATAGGAATTACCCTGTTTAATCTTCATAACTGCCCTACAAAAGACATACTGTTTTTAGAAATGGAAAGAGTAAGACCCAGAGAAGTTAAGAAGCCTGTCCAAGGTTGCATAACTAGTAAGCAGTGTAGCCTATGATGTGAACTGTGAACGCAGGCGTCTGACTTGAAAGCCTGTGTTCTTAACCATCATATTATTTCTGTATTGCCTCCCGTTAAATGCTCATGTGTTGTATGCAAAGTGTTACATCACGACAGGTTGTTATAAAGTGCCCTGCTCTGATTTCAGTGAGCTTTGTGTAATTTTACGTTACTGTATCCATTTAACTCCATATCAACATGATTAAAAAGTATAAGGCTGGAGTTCAAGATCCCATATTTGTTGCCATGGGATTTTCCTAATCAGAAAAGACTTTCCAGGAGAATTTTCACCAAATGACTAAGACTGGGCTGACATTTCATAGAATAATTGTAGAAATAACGGTTTGGTTTATCTTGGCATAGTTCTGGTGGTTTGGGGTCAGAAGACCAGACCCGGTTGGGTGGAATGATAGGATACTCCACGGATAGTCAGATCATTATCATTGAGGATGTTTGGCTTAATGCACATAGTTTTAAAAAATGCTTGACAGAGTAAACACTTTGGCACTCTTTATGTCCCTTGGCAAGCACTCAGTACCTATTTGTTGACCTTAACAAACATGGAGCACAAAAATAGTCCCAGTGTTCAATTGACCACAGGCAGTTAGCTCCCTGGGTCTGGTTCCTCAAGTTGTAAACTGAGGAATTGGAATTAAATCCTTTCAGCTCGAAATGTCTAGTCACATGAAGAGTAAGCATATGGTTTAAGTCATGTTTTTCTCTCACCCTTCCAGTTGGAACAGATGGATTTGGAAGTCCGAGAGATACCTCCCCAAAGTCGAGGGATGTACAGCAACAGGATGAGAAGCTACAAGCAAGAAATGGGAAAACTTGAGACAGATTTTGTGAGTCAGATTGCACCCTTTGTTGTACTTACTGGTTTTCATGTCGTTTTTATTGTTGCCCCCACACGCCTCAGTCAGCATTAAGTGCACCGTCTTTGGGAGCTTGTGCCAAAGACTTGGGGATCTAAAAATGCTTGTAGAGCTGGCTAATGATGGACTTGAAGGTATGTTGGATTCCTGACTCACAAAATAGATCCAAATCATGTGGGTTTTTGAGTTTAGATAGTATTTATTGGTATTTAGCATTTATTAGGATTTTGAAATCCAATTTTGGGCCTTTTCAGAGTTTGCGGTCTTTAAACTGCCGTGTTCATGGATGGACTTCAGGGGCTCGTGAATGTCCTGAAATTATATCAGTATTTTTAGATGTGTGTTTCTCTGTGTAATTTTTTCTGGGATAGGCTTCATAGCCTTTATTATTCGAGTCTTAAAAAGATACATTTAGGGCTTCCCTGGTGGCACAGTGGTTGAGAGTCCACCTGCCGATGCAGGGGTCATGGGTTCGTGCCCCGGTCCGGGAAGATCCCACATGCCGCGGAGCAGCTGGGCCCGTGAGCCATGGCCGCTGAGCCTGCACGTCCAGAGCCTGTGCTCCGCAACGGGAGAGGCCACAACAGTGAGAGGCCCGCGTACCGCAAAAAAAAAAAAAAAGAATTACATTCCTGAAGAATAGAGTCCTTTAGGTATCATGTATTTGGATAAGCATTTCTCAGATATATTTTCTATTATAAAGAAAAATGGAAACAGCAGCTAGGAGCTAAACATTAGTCTCCAGGTTTTCATTAAAAAATTCATGTGTTCATCTATTTGCTGCCGCAGCTGTCTTCTGCTGTGTCAGGAAACGTCCTTCACCACCACCACCACCACCTTCTGTTGTATGGGACTCACAGTTTATAAAGTGCTTTAACACGCATTATTCATTTCACTGTAGGAAGGGTAGACAGAGCAGATGCGGATTACTATCCCCATTTTACATGTGAGAGAACCAAGAGGTCCAGCTTGATTATGGATTTCATTCAACAAGTCCTTCTTGAGCCCTATAATGTATCAGGCAGTGTCCTAGGTGCTGGAAAAGAGCGGTGACTAAGAGAGAGAAAGTTCTTGCTCTCGTGGAATTTATATTCTAATGGGGAAGACAAGAAACAAGTGAATACATCTATCGTAATTTCAGGTAGTGATAAATGCTATAAAGAAGATGAGTAAATGGACAGACAGTGACCAGCAGGGTGGTGTGGCTGTTTGCTAGGGTGTTCTCTGTGCCCATTTTGCTAGGATGTTTGTTCTCTGTGCCCAAGTGGGAGAGAGGGGTGCCTGTGGTTACAGAAGGGGGGGCAGAGGAAAGACCTCTAAGGGCATTGCAGGCATGGTGAAGACCTTGGCCTCTACTCTCGCTTGATGAGAAGCAATTGTAGGGTGTTGAGCAGTGAGTGGTCCTTTGCTTCTTGTTTCACAGCTTTGTCCACTTTACCTTACTTTATCACGTGAGGCATTCGAATAGAATGTAGGAAATATTTATGTAATTCTCTTTTGATTCTTATTGTCTTTTTATATATAATTCTGTTGTCTTTTAATGGAATGAAGAATATCTTCTTAAAGATATTTGATAATTTCTTATAATCATATACCATACCTCAAAGTATTGAATCCCAGGAAAAAATAGTAGAGATTGGTCCTTCAATCTTCAATTGGTCCTTCAATTGCAATGTTTATTGCAAATGAAGAAGTTCTCTTATTCCCTTTGTAATATTAAGACTTTGGGGGAACATCTATGCCAATGGGGAAAGGTAGAGGACAACTCAGTACTTTTTTCTTCAACCCCATTGTCTGCTTGCTTTCTTTTCTTGGCCCCTCTTCCTCCTCCTCTGCCTGTCCCTCAGATGCCTGGTTTCTTCGGACTTCTTCTCCACTTAGCCCACTGTCCTACTCCTCGTGTTATCATCCGCTCCTGTGGCTTCAATACCACAGCTATAATTCTCTTGCATTTCTCACTCAGAACTCCCTACAGCTCTAAATTCATATTTCTTACTGCTTACTGGGCACTGCTACCCCAGAGTCCTTTAAACACAAACACTTAAACTTGACAAGTACTAGTCACTTCAGAGTGATGTTTTAATTTTTCCCTCTTCATCCTCTTGTGCATCCAGTTGGTCACTGAGAGGTAACAATCCTGTCACTTAAATGGCTCCTGCTTTCATCTGCACTACTCGAAGCCTTCATGTTTCTCAGTCTGGATGATTGTAGTAGCCTTGCCTCCTTCCATTCTTCTCCCAACCTAAACCACCCTCCACTCCACTCTGGAAATACCTTTCTAGCACACTGATCTGAATATGTCACACTGTTCCACAAAATCCTAGAGTTCTATTGCCTGCTGAATTGTTAAAAGCCTAGAATTTGTTGGTTTCCTTTGGAGTAGTGCATCTCAATCTTTTTTTCATTGGCACTCCACTAAGGAACTTTTTTAGACTTTTTTTTCCTAATTGCTCCTCTCTTCCCCAGGAAATTTTAGTACCATGAATATACTGTGTGTCTGTACATCTGTTCATGTTCTGTGGCCCTTTGGAGGGCCATGCATCTTTGTAATATTTAAGATTCTTCATCCTCCCAAGAACCAGTTCTTGCCTCTGGGCAAGTCACCTCTGTTGACAGTGCCTGTTTTAGAGAATGTTGGCCTTTATTTGGACAAGCAGATAATTTACTAACAGATCCTTTCAAGGCTTATTGTTAACTTTGTTAGGACGTGTCTAGAGTAGCCTGCCTTTTGAGGTTTGTCTTTCTTGGATTCCATTTGAATGACTGGAACGTTCAGTGAATATTCCACCCTCTGTTTGGTCAGAATTCTATCTTCCTGCTTTGGGTGACCTCCAGAATCTCCATTCCACCCATGGCTCCCCAATAAATGTCCTCTGTTACACCTCTTACCTCTACATACGCAAGTTCATTTTCAGCCAAAGACTTAACAGGACCCCTTTATAGATTTCTGGAGCTCCTTCTCTCCATTACTCTGCTAAGTTTCATCCATCTCGGCAGTCCCCACCTGCAGTATCTACCTCCTAAGCTTAGAGACATGTTAGGCTCCATTTGGGCTCCACCCCCCGTGCTGGAATCTGATCAGTGCCTACGGCTGAGAGCCATGGTGATTGTAGGGTTCATTTCAAGTGTTCTCTCCTCACAGGATTTCAGTCCTACACTGCCTATTGTCCAGTTTTTTAAAACGATTGCTTCACACATTTTGTCCATTGTTATAGTTGTTTAGAGAGGGAGGGTTGGTCTTGTATCAGTTACTTTGTCATTACTGGCATGAAAGTTCAGTAGAGTTTAATGTTTATTAATCCTTAGTGGATAATTGTGTACATCTGAGAATGAAAAAAGAATAATAGTCTGCTCTTTACAATGACCTATCATAGAATTTAATCTGTAGCTGAATAAATACATACTTATAAGATTTTAAAATATGGGTTATAATTTGCAGTCATAGTTGTGGGAAGGTAAGGGAAATCAGCAGACACCGCTATGTTCCCTTTTACACTCTTGCTACCCCTGATGATTCTGTTCACTTGCCTAATTCCATTTTTCTTGATTTTTGGCCTTATAGCCTCATATTGTTCATTTTGGATTCTTACAGTCTCAGAGTAATAGGAATATTAGGTCCAGAGAAGTTCAAATCCAGTCACATTTTTGAGATGAGGAAATGGAGGAACAGGGGGACCAAATGTCTTACCTTAAAGTCACACTGCTGTTTAGAGCAAGGACCAGAATCAAATAACTTAAACACACATTCTGATGTTCTCTCCATGATCCTTTGCAACTCCCTACCCTCAACTTCACATTTTCATAAAAATCAATTTAATAGCTCCTTTGTATGTTTGAAAACAATGTAAAAATTAGAATTCATGTATTTAAGCCATTCTTGTAATTTCTTCCTTCAGTATTGGTATGAGGTTAGCTAGGGCATGGTCATGTCCAGGAAAATGAACCAGCTAAAAGGAGGAAAAATGTAGTTGAGGATTTTTTCAAGTTTAAGATTATTGTTTGCTTCTTAAGAAAATAAAATCAAGCAAACAAAAACCCCTAAACTTGTACAAACAACAACAAAAAACAAACGTTGTATAAAGTATTTGATCAAGTCTCAGTAAGTAGAAAAAGAAAGGGACAAATAAGTGATGTACCAGGATAAGATTCCCTAAGTCATGAGGACGTGGTGTGTTGAATGATGAATGTCTTTTGCATCTGATGTTGTAATACTATGATGCTTGCGCCATCTTGTGGCTGATTTGTATAGTTGCATATTTCTTTTTTTTTTTTTTTTTTTTTTGGTAACAAAGCTGAACTTCCTTTAAGATGTATACACAGACTACAGGACTTAGGGTGGAGGATTAGCAGTAGAGCTTTTTAGCCCCAGTCTCAAGTTTACTTCTATCCCAGGTCAGTGGTGCCCGAATGCTGTCCTTTTCCTGTTTGGCAGGCTATGTGATGTGATTGTTAGACCAGCTCCTAGTGCAGAGCTGTCTACATCAGAGAATGGCACTTCTGTTGACAGTCTCAGCAGTGAGGCTGAATGGTCCTGGAAACCCAACTTCCTGCGGACTGTCGGAGTTGGTCCCTTAGGTCAGGGCTCAAAGGATGTTGTGGAACAGCTTGAAGCTTTCACTGCTGCTACCTACACTCGCTCTTTTAACAGGTGAATGGACAACTTGAGTATCCAAGTTTATGACTGAAGCCAGTAGCTGTATTCTATTTTTTTAAGTCTAAGATAGACTAAGGAAGCATAAATGAGAGCGATGAACCCTTTTAAATTATGACTTTTGTTGGAAGGTCAAAAACTTGATGCTTCTGTGTATCTTTCCTGTTCTTGTGACTTCTTGAGATATTTTACTTCTGTTCTGTGGAAGCTGTAGAAAACCATGAAAGCATGTTTTAGAAATTTGGATCATGTCAGTGGTAATATGTTGTAATTATGACATCAGCTGTCCCTCTTGCAGGAGCATAAGTACATTCTAGAAAGAAATAAGAAAGCCAGACTGGACAGAATCATTCCAGCAAAATCTTCCTCCACTCTGTGCACTTAATTAATATGATTTCCATTAAAAAATTACATTTGTCGTTGGATTCTCTGTAAAAATAATACCTGCTCACTATAGAATATTCTGGAAATAAATAAGAGTAGAAAGAAAATCACCTTAGCCCTATTACCTCAAAGGATTCATATTTTACATTTTTATTTATTTCCTTCTAATCTTCCCTTCCCCCTCTTTTGTATAATTTGTTGTTTTATTTTGCATAATAATGGTGCTACTCGATCCACATTTACAAGGTTCTAACATTGGTACTTTCCATTTCTATAAATTCTTAATCATTTTAATGGCTGCATAATATTTCAATCAGTGATATTAGTTCATCTTTTGTTGAATCCTAATGTATTTCCATTTATCCCCTCCATAATTTATTGTGCTGCAATGAACATATTAAAACGGGATTATTTCATCAGGGTCATTTCTCAGAAGACAGATTATCACATCAAAGGTTATCAACAATATTATAGCTCTAATTAAAATATTCCTTGGAGATATGTTTTTACTGTGATTTATCAGATCATCTTTGTTGTTCTTTCTATGATCTTCTCTGTATCAAAATGTTAAGTAAGAGCTAAAAATCATAGGCAGACCAGAGGTAAGTACTTTATGTACATCACTCTTTTAACCCATAATTATATGAAAAAGATACTGTCATGATCTGTCATTATGGGAGATTTCACAATTCTAGAATTAAATACAACTGAGATTTCTTTTTCTAAGATACTTTTCCAGGGAAGATATATTCATGTTGGTAAGGCTAGTAGATATACATGGCTCTCATATCTGGTCTAAAACTGATCTCATTTTACATTCTCAAAATTTCGTAATCAGAAACTGAAGAATATGTTAGTTATCTGGATATGACTATGTCCCCTTTAAGGGAGAAAGTAATACTGTACATGTACATACATGATTTTACTTGTTTGCAGTTATTTTCTGAGAATGTTGTTTCCTAAGGCCTCGATAGGTGAAATTGTTAGAAAATCATCATGCAGTTGGCCTTCTTTGTTTGTAGGATTCTCATTCCAGGCTTTGACCTTGGTAAATCTTCTACTCACAGAGCCCAGTAATTTCAAAGGCTGACACAGGAAATGGATTCAAAGTCTGTTATCAGCTGTAGTGATGCCTTCTGGGGCTGATCTGTGCTTTCGTGTCACCCTGGTCTCCTAATTCAGGATGCTGTTAAAGGTTCATGTTCTTGACCCTTCTCCCCACCATGTATTCTTGAATGGAACAGTAGTATGTATTAAATATTTTATCATTGGTCTTATGTACTGAATTTGATGTTGGCCTTAATAGATCTTCTTCCCTTTGGAAACTCTGACACTTTCTTCCAAAGTGACTGCTTTTATGATGACTGCTTTGGGCTTCAGACCATTGTCTTTACCTCCTGTAGAGCTTTGTGACCTGCAAAAATAACTTTCATGTCCACTGTAGTTACTGGCAAAGTTGAAGTGTATACTGGTATGGATATATCTCTGTGTGTGCACTCACACATTCTTGTGTGTGTACATTTTTTTTAATTGGTGTCAGATTCCTGATAAGATATTACAATTTTATTGGAAGATTTTTTTCTGTCTATTGATACTAATTTTTTTAATCATTGGAATTAAAGTTTTAGTGTCATTTTATGGTAGAAGGAGCAAATTTTTGTTATGACTTTATGTTATTTCTATGGCTTGAGTTTTCTAAGCAGATGAAGTGTATGTTTTCTGGAAGCGGTGCTAAATTGCTTTAAAACAAACAAACAAAAAAGAATTATAAAGCTTATTGGTTTTAATGTAGTTGTGTCTGCTTATAATCCTTCTTAAATGACTTAACAAATTATTATCAACTTTTCTGTTTGTTTGTTTTGCCTAGCCACTTTGATCTTACCTAGGAAATAAAGAGGAAAGATAAAAACAGGTAAGATTTTTGAAAGATTTAACTATAAACTGGTGATAAATTTGGCTTCATTGTTAGTCACTAGATGGCACTGTTTATTTGCAGAGCGCCAGTTTTTAAAAAAGAACTGGTAGTAACTGAAATTACTGCTTCATGAATAAAATATTTCTGATGGGATTTGCATTTCTATATTGGCTGAAGACACTGTTGAATGTTTTATTAACCAGCCCAATGCAACTGTCAGCCTATTAAAGAGATCCAGTGGTCCCTGTTTAGATAAATAAACGAAATAAATCCAATTCGTCAAATTGTGTTCTTGGCTGTTTATTTTCCATTCTTTTGATGTACAGTTTATTTTAAGTTAAAGCCACATTGGTTTAAAAATTAACGGGAAAATGTTATTTGGTGTTTGGAACATGAAGAAACTAATTGCCATAGTCAAAAAGCCAACCCTGTTTTAATGTAAAATTGTTTGCTCATGAATAGGAAACTTTTTACTGGCTGCTTGTAAACTGTCCCATGCTCAAAAATAGTCTGATATTCTGCAAATACATGGTCAGAGACTGTTATCAAGATTTGCGGCACCCCTGTTGAATTTCCCTGGGAAAAGTACTATGTAGTTTAAAAGATAAGCCTTTTACTTGTTTTATTTTGCCTTCGGGCCATGCTCTTTTTTCACGTAGGGTATACTAGTCCTTGGAAAGAAAAGTAGCTAATTGATTTTTAAATAAAATGTCTTTTATCAAAGCACTTGCCAGGCACTTCCTGGTAAATGCCAAACTTTAAAGTGGGTGACAGTGATGCTGTGATGTTGCTAGGGCAACCGAAGGCCTCAAGACCGTAGCACAGATGCCTGCACGTTCACTGCCCTCTTAAAACTTATGTTCTAGGAATCTTGAAACTCAAAATTGAACTATTTTAATACCACTGACTTAGCTAGAGATTTCATACTTAGGCCCTAGGGTTAAAACATATTAGAATAAAGCATGTCAGTTTTGTGCTTTGCTTTGCTGAAGTAAGTGAGCAACTGGGAATGACACATCATGGTTCTGACTTTGCCTTCTCATTTCTTTCTTTCATGAATCTTCCATTGCTCTTTATGCCATTCTTATTGTCTTTCATCCAGTTCCACATTTGTGAGGTTCAGAACAAAACTTAAAATGGATTAGGCACTTTTGACTTAGCTCATAGCTTTTAGGAGCATTGAGCTGCTTGTGATGAAGAAGGAGCCCGATCAGGTCTCTAGGGTGAAGGTTTTTCAGCTGTGTAGTAGTGGTTGAAGAGTTTTGCTGTGTCAACTAGTTTAAGCTTTCCTGTACAAGAAGTTAAAATGGGGCTAGAATAGATTTTGCCAGAGACTTTTCTCTTGATTTCAGGTCCTTGGAAACCTACCAGGACATGGACCATGCACACAGATAGCCTCTTTCTGGCTTGTTTTGTTTAACTTTCTGTCCTTTAGTTCTCCCAAATGGAAAATTCATATTTAAGAATAAAACCAAGAACATATGTGGAGTCAAATTCGTCTTCTGGCTTTTCTTTTAAGAAGTTCATCAGATCATGGATTAAAAGCCTTTGCTGGAAATGCCTCTGAAATAAGAGCTTAAGTGTGGCCACATTGGGAAACATCGAGAAATGGGACTTCATCCTCATCACACTTTATTAGTTCTTGAGGCGCCTCGTGCCTTTGCAAATTCACAAAAGCTTCTGTAGGTCAAGCTCCATCACAGAAGATTCTGAGGAGACTTACCGATTTTCTCCATTTGGTTCTGTTAAGTATTGTTTAAAACAAGTTATCACTGTCTTGGACTTGGAAATCTACTGTGAAAATGGTGATTTCTGTTATTGGTTATAAAGAATTTGACTTGCAATTGCATTCTTAAAATGGAGAAAGACTGTTAGATTTTATGGTTTGGAAAGTCACACTGCATGGTATTGGTCTTGGTGTGAAATGTTTAATTACAGAAATGAAATGAGTTTCTTAAAGAGTGTATTCTGTACTTTAAAACAAGGGTGCCCTCTGTTAATCTTGTCTGAGTTTTTTTTTACCTGACATCCTTTGACTTTCCTACTGAAACATTGCCACTTTGCATATTAAATGACTGACATTTTTTGTTTCATTGCTTTCTTATTTTGATTTTTTATGTAAACCTAGTCTACAAATAAATTTCAACTGAAGTAAGACTAGGGTTGTCTTATTTATGGTGATATGTAATTTTTTTTTTTTTTTTTTTGCGGTACGCGGGCCTCCCACTGTTGTGGCCTCTCCCGTTGCGGAGCACAGGCTCCGGACGCACAGGCCCAGCGGCCATGGCTCACAGGCCTAGCCACTCTGCGGCATGTGGGATCTTCCCGGACCGGGGCACAAACCCATGTCCCCTGCATCAGCAGGCAGACTCTCAACCACTGCGCCACCAGGGAAACCTGCAATATGTAATTTTTATGGTGAAGCTTAGAAAGGAGAAAACAATCTCCATTGTTAGAACCTTGCAGATTTCTTTTTAGCTTCAATGAAGTTTAAATTTTTCTACTTTTTTTTAAAGAACGTGGTTCCGCGCTACCCATTTCAAATGCTGTCTGATCCAGGGTCCTTATTTGATGGCTTTATTTACCCTTAAAAAAATATCATACAGGGCTTCCCTGGTGGCGCAGTGGTTGAGAGTCTGCCTGCCGATGCAGGGGACACGGGTTCGTGCCCCAGTCCAGGAAGATCCCACATGCCGCGGAGCGGCTGGGCCCGTGAGCCATGGCCGCTGAGCCTGCACGTCCGGAGCCTGTGCTCCGCAACGGGAGAGGCCACAACAGTGAGAGACCCGCATACCGCAAAAAAAAAAAATCATGCATGTATTATTAGACATTGGTTAGAAATGGTCTATCTCATATTTTTCTAAAATTGTATGAAGCTAAATTTGGTCATGGACCACTTTATCAAGAGAGGAAGTGTGAAATAGTGAGAAAAGCCCAAGGAATGTAGACCCGAGACCTCAGACGTGGCATGTTCCTTCTGGGCTTCAGTTTCTGGATCTGCAAATTTGGATCGTCTTATCAATTCTGCCTACCTAATGGGGAAATATGAGGGCCAAATAAGATCATAAATGTATAAATACTTTGAGAACTGCCCTGATTTATAGTCGGTGGCTTTGCTGTGCACAAGTAGTAATCCTAGAATTAAAGAGTTTAGAGGTTAAAGTATCTCCAAGTCAGAATATCCCCTCAGTGTCCTAAACCTGCCTTCTCAGTGCTTTAAGGCGAACTGCAGGCGCTTGCACAAAGGATTGAAGCATGAAATCTTCCATCTTATTCTCAGATATGACCTTCTGCGTTGGATTGCTTTTATATTCTAGCACATTTTATTTTGTAAAAGATGTCTTAGAAATTAATCTATGCAAGCAAGTTTCTCCTTGACCTTGTGGTAATAGTCAGAATTAAACATAGAACAATTATGATACTCTATATTGTTTTATATCATTTTATTATATGTATCATATTACTAATTAGAGTTATTTGTACTGAGTTTTTCATCTAGAGTTCAAAATACATGTTGAATTATTTACTTTGAATTTGCTTCCCATCCCTTCCCTAATTTCTAATAACTGACATTTCCCAGAAACTATTAGAAGTCACTGTCTTTGCATTGTTATGGCACTGGCCTAACATACCAGTATTGAGAAGGAGAAGGGGGAAGATTCTGTAGTATCTGTTAAATATTGTCATTAATATCAACAAAGAACTTACTTTAGCATACCTAAAGACAACAGCCAAATAGCTTTATAATTAAAAAGTTTCAAATATTGCTATACACTGAGAATTTGGTTTATAATATGCCCCAAATATACAAGGCAGTGTAATACACAGCTAGAAATTATATGGTGGAAGCTGAAATGATTTAAATCAAATTCTCACTAATAAAAACAAATACTATTAAAATTAATTTCAAACTAAAGAACAAACAAGGAAGCTGTGGAAGAGAACTTTCAAGCTGCTGTTCTTTCTATTCACTTCATTCTTTTTAATTTTAGTGGTTTTCAATAGTTTGTTGTTGTTTTGGTATAGATTACTAAAAACAACTTACATATATTTAGTACTTATCATGCATCAAGCATTGTGCAAGAGAGCAACAGATGAATAAGACATACTCTTCAAGGGGCTCATAGTCAATAATTGTCTTACTCAGGTAAGTGAAATGATGGAGATTCTGATGGGAGAGTATGTGAAAGGGCACACTTTCAGGGAGGAACATCCAACCCAGGTGTTTGTGTAGGAATGAAGTGGGGTTGTGAGGGAAAGCAGCCAGTAGGAAGGAATACCCACACTGAGACTTGAAGGGTGAGGGAATTTGAGAGAAGCAGGGTCTCCTCACGTTGAAAGAATAACATAAACAAAGTGGGGAGCAGAGGAGGGTAGTATCGTGGAAGGGAGGAAGGGGAGGCCTAGAGTGTTTGATATCCTTCAGGTTTAACATGTGGGACTAGAGTCTTAGTTCCCCAACTTTGCTACACGTTAGAATCACCTGGGGGTCTTTAAGGACTCCTCCGCCTAGCGTCCACTCCCAGACGTTGTGATTTAATTGGTCTGGGCTGCGAATTGGGCATCAGCCCTTGATGAGCCTGAGAGCTCAGTGAAGCCTTGCCGGTAAAGTTGAGGAGCTTGGCCTTTATCTCCTTTGTGATTAGAAGTGATTGAAAGATTACACATGCTGGGTAATGTGCTTGCTTTATATTTAATGAAGCATTTAAAACAATGAAGCTCTTTCTTTCATTTAAGTTGCAGTGCCATTTAACTTGCTTTCATTCTTTTTCTCCCAAATCTTCAATGCTATTCTTTTAAAAACTTTTTTTTTTAACTTGGCAAAAGCCAGTATTTTACAGTGACAGTTACCCACATGTCTTTTGCATTAAATGACTTTAAAAATTAATTTCTTTTTGGTTTAAAGTTAGGTACCATGATAGCCATTATTTGGGGGAAACAGGTGCCCTAGGATGAATAATTTTTCTCCCTAGGTGGCAAAACAAATATTTTAAATTCTCACTTGAGCCTAGAAAAAAAAAAAAAACCCTCAGCCTTTAATTTCATACTACTAAATAGATTGTGCCTTTGACCTCTGACCTGAGGTCAATGCCAATAGAACATCTTCATGTGAATTTTTTGTTTATAAATATGCATTTTGCTTTGGAAACAGGTATATTAATTCCTTTGTAAGAACAGAAATATGATTATAGAAATTATATATATATATGTTGTTTCCAGATTTAGTAGGAAAAAACTATGTATATATATTTTTTTCCTTCCCCCTGTGATGTCCTGCAAGACTGATAGTAACTTAATTTTGTAAAAGAATTGTCAAGAAATTGCTAGTAATCTCTAATCAGAGAAAAAGAAGTGTGGATGTGGCAGATAAATAGGATTCTGTTATGGCCAACATCTTCATTGATCTTAGCAGAATTGCTCTTTGCCTCCCCTGTGTCTGTATTTTCTCTTGGCAGTAAGCCGAGTGAATTTGGAATAGAAAGAAAGAGAGGAAATCTACTTGGTGCTAAATGATGATAGCTGTGCATCGGTGTGTGGAAAATAACTTACAACTTGATAGTAGAATTACTAGAGGATTTCTCTTGTTTAGGGAGAAAATTGAAGTTCTTTTTGTGGCCAGGTTGGAGAACTTCTAATTTAATATAACCCATAGTTTATGATATCAATTTAAATCTTATGATCATCATATCAAATGGTATTTTAATTATGAAATAACTTTTAAACTATTTCTGAACTGCAGTCAAAAAGGACTCAGATTAGAAAAAAAAAATACTATCCTGAGCCTTAATTGCTTTTTTTTTTGTTTTTTGGCCACACTGTGCGGCATGTGGGACCTTAGTTCCCTGAGTAGGGGTTGACCCAGTGCCCCCTGCAGTGGAAGCACAGTCTTAACCACTGGTCTGCCAGGGAAGTCCCTTTAGTTACTACTTTAAAATCTATTCTGTTTCTTAAAATAAAATAGTTATGTTCTCAGGTTTTCTTTAAACATAGTGAATGGATTGAAGAGTCTTGGTTTATGGTTATATTGTTTTGCTATAGACTCTGCAGTCAGAGAAATTATCATCATGAAAGTATATAATTTCAAGATGTTATCATTATAAGATTCACAAACTTACATCTTTATAGCTGACTGTTACCCACTCAGGTAGATTCTAAAGCAATAATGCTTCTATGTGTTTGGAAATATAGATTTGGGGTGAGATTTTTGTCAGTGCATTTTATAGCTGAGAGGGCTTTCTATTGTCCTAGTCTGTTCAGGGACTGTCAAAGTAGCAAAATTATGTTTTCTAATTCAAACGGAATGTGGCCATAGATGGCACTGTGGCTCGCACTGATAGTTAACATATACCATATTGTGGCATTTTCTGAGAGAAATTTCTGAGACCAAAATCATCTACAACAGTCCCTTTGTAATAAAAGTTTACATTTCACTCCAAAGAGGAATGATTTTAAACCCGCAGAACTAGAAATACTAACTATATTTTTAACGTTAGTAAATAGATCATGAGCAGGTGTATTTCTTGAGCCCTCAGAAATGTTTTTCAATATGGAGTCTCTTAATACTATCTCCGCAAAATGTTTTTACATAGGTATAGCGCCTAGAGAATGCCAGTTAAAGTACGCCCGTGACTCTCATTCTCATCTCCCAGAAAGCATTATTGAAACCTTGCCATTAAATCAAGGCATTTTGTCTTTTGAATTCTGTCATGGCTGGGGCTAAACAACTGTCACTGGCAAGTGACAAGAGGCATAGACAGCAGGGAAAAGGAAAAGAGAGAAAGTAGGAGCAGGGGAAAATAAAAGTATAAGAGAGAGGGAGGGAAAATACCAGGTATGTACCAGAAGGGTGAGGAGCTGGCAGGCAGCAACTGCCTCTGGTGCCAGTTCGTTGAGACTCACGCAGTGATGTGCTCACCCCTGCTATATCCTGATACTTTTAATGTCTTTTTGGAATCGAGGTAGTACCAAGAAATATCTCAACGTACAAACTGATGTCATTAGGTTCACATTTGCCTAAAGAATTTTTCAATCCTCCAATTAAAAAAAAAATCCATAAATATTTACAAATTTATGGGTTTTTTGTTTTGGTTTGGGTTTTTTTGCTAATTAGTCCTCCCTCAGGTAGATTCTAGGGAAATAAACGTTCCATATGTCTGGAAATATAGATTTGCATGCAAATCTATCACATGCAAATAGAAGACTTCACACATGAAGGAATATTAAGTCAATTGTATTTTTGTACTCCATGTCATAAACTTGGGGATCTGATGCATTTCTACCTTGATGTTGATATTTTAGTAAAGTCAGGATGCTTGCTTTTGGGGACAGAAAAGATATGATCTTTCTTTTCACTGAATGCTAGTGGTAATGGGTAGTTTTCCTCTTTGGTCTAGAGCAGAGTTTCTCAACCTTCGTACTGTTGAAATTTTGATGATTCTTCGTTGGGGGTGGGAGGAAGGTGTCCTGTGCCTTGCAGGGTGTTTAGCAACATCTCTGGCCTTTACCCACTAAATGCCAGTGGCCCACTTCCACTCCACCCGAGTCGTGACAATCAAAAAATGTCTCCAGATATTCCAGATGTCCCCACTGAGGCAAAAGTATCCCTGATTGAGAACCCCTCAATCTAGAATGATCGCTGATAGGGCTTTTAAAGGGAGAGGGAGAGAGAACTAACTGTTGAGGGCCTCTAATAGGTCAGCTACCATGTTGTATATCATTTATTCTTCATAGCCAGTTTATAATTCAGTCATACAAGGTTATGAAAAGCTGACAATTTCCCAAGGTCTCATAATTTGGATCCAGGACTTGAAATCAAGCCTATCTGACTCTAAAGCTACTAAATCATACTGCTTTATAGCATTTCTCTTTAAAGAGTCACTGAAGTCTCTGTTAGTTCCAGTGTGTCCAGTCTAAAGAAAACTTGGTTCAATGACTAACCTACATTTATTTCAAATAGGCTGTAAACCAAGAGAAGCAGGTGATGTAGTAGAAAGTACACTGGATTAAGCATCAAAGTTCTGGCTTTGGGTGTCAGCTCTGATGCTAACTAGCTGAGTGCCACTGGGCAAGTCATGGTGCCCTGGCTTCTTCAGCTCTGAAACGTGGGTCAACCTCCACATTGTCTGTGTGAGCTATGTTATTTAACAATTTTGAAAGTGGGAATGCTTGGCATTTTAAGACCAACAAAAGTTTTCACGTTGCTTTAAAACTATTCTATATGCAGTTTAGGACAACAGGTGTGCTTTGGAAGTTCGGGCTCACTTTACCTGTTAGTCTCATATTGATATGTCTTCCATTTCTACAATACCTAGCCCATTATTCATCTCCTTTGTGAAGTCTTTTCTAATTATCTTTCTGTCATGATAGATTTTCTTTACTTCCCATTTGCCTTGGCATTTACGTTATTAACCTGTACCAGTGTGCACACTGTTTCCATGTCAGAGCTGAAATGACTTACTGATTTTCACTTACTTATGTTTTCTTACTCCAGCCAAATTATAAGATCTTCAAGAGAAAAAACTGGGTGTTCCACTTTTAAGTTTTCTGAAGTAGTTTATGAATGCTGTACATAGTAGGTATTCAATAAGTGCCCATTGAATTAAATTTAAGAATTTGTAATTTTAAAGCAAATTTTTTTCAGATGAAACATCCATGATACATGGTGGGCACACAAAACATATAAGTATTCCAACAAAACATCAGGTGTGAATTGTTCTTTAAGCACAATTTCTGTTTAACTTTAGTGGAGCAGCATAATAATGCCATGTGTTGCAGTATATTTTTTCTCTGTTCTGACTCCTTTTAAATTTTTCAGACCTGGGAATTAAGATGCTTTAAGAATGAAGTTTCTGAAATGCTCCATTGGGTACATCTTTTCAGGAATAGCCATCTGTAGGAAAATATGACATATTCATTGGCAGAGAAGAGCTGATAAATACAATTTGATGTAGTGTTTCAGCAAGCATTTCAATAACTTTTTGACATTTTCCTGTAGTCCTTATTTGCCTTATCAATAGTTATAGTGACATATGATTGTCAACTTTTTATATTAAGACCAAACTAATAAATTAAACATGTTATGTTTATATCTGATGAAAGCTGATGTTTTCGAAGGGTGTTAAAATACACTGACAGGTCCTGTTCATAAGCTCCTTTGGTATAAATATGCAGATGGCATCTTTAGATATTGTTTGTACACATGCCGATAGACAAAGTGTTGACAACGTAACAAATGCAAATGTCAACCTCACAGTTTAACCTTTCTGTGTAGAAAAGGATGTTAGTTTTAAGTTATGTGTATCTTTTAACTTTATTTCAAAGTTTTTATTATTTTTTAGCCTGTTATCACTACTGTTTCATGTACGGCTGAAAGCAGCCATTGCAAGAA
The DNA here is from genome assembly GCF_949774975.1 of Lagenorhynchus albirostris. Taxonomy (NCBI): domain Eukaryota; kingdom Metazoa; phylum Chordata; class Mammalia; order Artiodactyla; family Delphinidae; genus Lagenorhynchus; species Lagenorhynchus albirostris. The sequence goes on from NC_083110.1 coordinate 66,690,976, forward strand.
GATTTACGCTTGAGAGCTTTTCTCTGTCATGCTCCTACTTCAACAATTGCAACTGTACAGATGTATTTATTTTTCTAATTCTTCAGGTTATTTTCCGTGTTGTTTCCTATCTCCTGAATCTTCTTGTAGCATCCTCCTACTTACTGTTACAAAATATTTGGGGTTAATAAGAAAGCCTAAGGAAAACATTATGAACCCCCCCTCCCTGCCCCACACGTACTTCATGTTAAAGCATTTCTTACAACACTTTGCCACACTTATGTCTGTGCTAAGATCTAACAGAGTGTCGTGCAGCACTTTTTTAAAATTTTGGCTTATAGAGGCTCATATGGGACAGCAGTGGGTAGGCTGGAAAGAGAACTGGGTATTCTAGTTAGGAGAATATTCTAAGAAAGAATATTCTTCTGCTTAAATGCTATCGAAAGCTAGTCACGGACACCTTTAAATCCAAGATTGTAGGATTTTAGAGTCATTGCATGCAGAAACCATTAGAAATAATATCACAGGTCCACATTGTACCCCCCAAAATAAATAACCCTTAAGGTTCCCTGAAATAAACATCAGATTAAAGATACTATCATTTCTGAACCTACACACAAGTCTTTTTTCTCCTTGACTCCGTGGCCGATCCCTAGGCCACATCGTTTCTGAATTTCCACATCCATGTACTTCTGTTTACTGCATATCCTTGATTTTACCACACTTATATCTCCTCTTACTTCAATGCATGTGTGTGGATCTGTTAAAACAGTAATATATCAGAGATAATATCACTTTTTTAGGGGGTAAAGTAGCCTTAGAATAAGGGGAATTGTGTAGGCACATATATCTTATAAATGCTCTGCACCTGGGTTGAGAAACACTATGATAGTTAAGAAACTTTTTAAGAGGGGGTGTTTCTACAGTATTGCTTCTTTAAGGACTATAGTAATGTATCGTTTTTCGAGCTAGTGATTCTTTATTTTTTTAAATATGTATCTTAAAACTATAGTAATTTATTTATTTATTTTTTGGCCATGCCGCAGCTTGTGGGCATCTTCATTCCTCGACCAGGGATTGAACCCAGGCTTTGTTTCCACTTAGTCTTGTTCCTCCAACTACATTATATACTATTTCAGAATAGGAATTGTGATTTCTCGTGCTGTGTGAGAGCCTATAAATTCTAAATAAATATTTGTGAATTAACAGATGAATAGGCATATCATGTCTATTCATGATATTTTAAGAGAAAATAAAAATAGTTGTCCAGTTGGCTAATCTCTGTGGTAAGTGAAGAGAATCAAGTTGGACTGTGTTATGAAATATACATTACAAGGCAGAGCTTTCCTAAATTGGGGTAAAATGCCTGTCTTCTTCTTGATTAAAATATAGGACTTGGCTATCCCATATCAACCAGAACCAGACCCAAAGACATTAGTTAATAGGAGTGTAATCATGTCCACCGGTTCCTAAAAAAGATTAAGATTGTTTTTTCTTTAAAATAGTACATTTTTTGTATTTAATTTATCATACCCCAAGCAAACCATCTTCTATATTTAAAATATAAAGCAAAGTAATCACAACACAAACTTTAGTTTTATAACCTAAGCAGCTCTATTTGTTTAAAATACTTCATGGGGTTTTGTTTTTCCCATCTTTCTTAAGTTGTTAGAAATTTTCTGAGTTCTTCCTTTGTTTCTGAAAATATATAACGTTCTCACTGGTGAGTGCAAAAGGACCTTCCTGTTCACAAATTGGCACCCGTGATTTTAAATTCACAGCGTGCATTATCCAACCCCAACTGCTGTTGCCTTCATCCTGTCCATTCAGGCAGCTGACGGTCACAGTCAGAAGTCAGGATTATGGCTCCTCCTTTCCCAATATTGAAAATATGAACTACAGATTAGCAGTAGTTAAAACCAGGAGTGCTCAATTGAATTCTTTGTGGTATTTGAAAAACACACACACACACACAAAAAAACACAAATCAAGAACTCCCCTGGGGAGACTGGTCTGCAGACCTGAATTGGGTCTCAGGTGATTCCAGTGTACATCTTGACAAAAGAACCATTAAACTAATGTTTGCCAGTCTTTTCACTACCAGGAAAACCAAATCAAAAACATTTATTAAGGAAGCATTGATTTCCATAATTTTTAAATTAACACAGGTAGGGAGATAGAATTTTTAAATATTTGAGTGAAGTCAAGGTTTGTTAAGTCAGTGTGAGAGAACTGAGTTCATATAATTCTAGCCTAAACAAACAAAAATTCTGATGTTTGATTAGGCTGTGTAGTCTTGTACTGGTTAAGTATATGATCACCACTAAACTTTCTGAAATATTGAAAGCAACTCATGAGCCCTTCAATACCTTTCTGGATATCTGGTAGAGCGGGAAGAGAGAGCAAGGCTGAGAGGTAATGGAAAGTGTGTTGACTAGACAGAACGGCACATTTCAAGAGTGAAGCTAGATAGTGCCTCTCGGAAAACAAAGGAAGCTGGGAATGTTGACTTTCCAGCCACATCCTCTCTAAGTTGAAGAGGAAGAAGAAGAAGGGGCTAATGCTTATTGAGTGCTCATTACGTACCAAAACCTGTATTAAGGACAGTTTGTATTTTGTCTCTTCAGAAGCCCTACGAAGTTAGATGTTAAGACTGTTTTAGCGATGAAGAGACACATCCTCAGTCAGATACCAGGTAGTTTGCCCAAGATCATTGAGCTGGTTAGTGGCTGAGCAAGAATGAGAAACCAGGATTCTTTGATTCTGTATCCAGTGTTCTTTCCAATATACCATTCAGTCTACGGCCATACCACGCTGAACGCGCCCGATCTCGTCCAATATACCACTCTGTCTTCTAAATGCGCTTCCTGCCATGGTCCAGTTTTTTAAAAGTCATGTAGGACCCTGGCTACATGAAGAACATCTCTCTGGTCTTCATTTATAGTTGGTTCAATATTTGTGGAATATTAAGTTGTAGGAAACCTTATAACCAATACTCTAGGAATGTCTATGAGTTCTCTAGAGCCCAAGAGTTGCATATACTGTGAAAGGAAAGATCTACTGGGGATCCTAAGGCTCAGTAATCCCAGCAATTATACGATAGGTCACAGTAGCGTATCTTATATATTAACAAAGAATTTTTTTTTAATGAAAGGAAAAAGACCTTAAGTTCCTCAAAGTTATTATTTAATTTGATTCTTGTGTATGGAACTTTTGCCTCTCTCAGCTCTCTGTTTCCTCCTTCGGACAATGAAGTGGTTAGACTAGACCAGTAGTTCTTAAAGTAGACCAGTAGATCAGTAAGTGGGAATCACCTGGAGGGTTCATTTTTGGGCCCACCTGAGACTTTCTGATTCAGAAGGCCCAGCAAGGGGCCTAGGGATTTGCATTTCTAAAGAATTCCATGTTGGGACTTCCCCCTTGGCGCAGTTGTTAAGAATCCGCCTGCCAATGCAGGGGACATGGGTTCGAGCCCTGGTCCGGGAAGATCCCACATGCTGCGGAGCAACTAAGCCCATGCACCACAACTACTGAGCCCGTGTGCCACAATTACTGAAGCCTGCACACCTAGAGCCCTTGCTCTGCAACAAGAGAAGCCACCGCAATGAGAAGCCCGCGCACCACAACAAAGAGTAGCCCCTGCTCGCTGCAACTAGAGAAAGCCCGTGTGCAGCAACGAAGACCCAACACAGCCAAAAATAAATAAATAAATTTAAAAAAAAAAAGAAAAAATTCCAAGTTGACACTGAAGCATCATCCTGGGACCACACTTTGAGAGCCACTGGAGGAGATGATGCATAAAGTCTCTTCCAGTTCTAAAATTTATCTGATTCAGCTTGTCAATTTTCTGGACTTCTTGGAAGATAGCTGTATCTTCCACTTTGAAGATGTATGCCTTGAATCTCTGCTTTATTTAATTGTGTTTGTTGCCCTTTCTAGTCATAGTGCAAGTTCTTTTCCCTTAGAAATTATATCCTCCCCCCGCCCCGCATTCTTTGTGTACTGCCAAACAGAATGTTTGTTTAACTAATGTTAGTGCAGTGCATTTCCAGAGCTGCCCTTTGGGGAAATTTAAATGAAATTTTAAAGTATCATTAAGAATGCAAATAATAAATTCTTTGATTAGCTGTAGGCATCTTTACATTGGGATGACTAAAAAAGGTTCTGGTTAATTAGAAGTAATTTGTTAGAAACCTGAATCCTGTCTTTTTCTCTCATATTAAAACTCAGTTCCCAGCTGGATGCTTATAAGTGCAGGAAATGTAATTGTCAGATGATTAATTGCAAAAGATAGATAATTACAGTTCATATGATGTGTCATATATGGGTAACCAAGGTTGACTACAGGTTGAAAGAGAACAGCTGAAATCTGGATTTTGTGTTGTGGCTATCAATGGGTGATTTACCTTTACCACCAGAGCTTGAAGAAAGGGTTAGGTGGAAAAAGCAGTTGCCTAAACCTTGCCTTTTATTTTTTATCCCATTTTGGGCAAATTCTTCATAATGAAAATTACTAGAAAAGAGTTCCCATTACCTGAAATCAGGCTTAGAACATTAAGCTGTTGCTGAATTACCTTTTCTAATGTCAAGTAAAGGATTTGGGATTTGTAGTTGTATTTCAGTACCATATGTATTTTTAAACTGCATTAAACCTATCTTAAATATTTCTTTCCCTAGTTGTAATGGCTGGCTTTTATTTCCTAAAAATAATGACCAAATCTTAGCTCCTTTGAAATTAGTATCTCTTGTTCCTGGAAGTTAAATGTTTTCACTGTAAGCGTTGGATTCCAAATGGAATAGTTTTGCCTTCAAAAAAGAAAATGTATTTATGATATTTCTTTAAAAATCATCCATCAAAAAAATTAGCGAGTTGGAAAAAAAAATCCTACAGCCTGTCAGTAATTAAATTAGCCATCTCTATCCTGGCTCACCTGTTGGTTTATTTAAAATCACAATGAAATTAATAGAACTAGATTTTTCTCCTGCATTTGTAAATGGGACTTTCTCCATCTTCTAAACTTTGTATTTTTACTGAAGAGTTTTTCAGCTCTCAGAAATACTGCTTTACAAATTCAGCTAATTACCCAAACCCAGCTTGTTTGTTGTGTAGGAGTTGTGTTAAAATAACTCACTGTATGAGTATTGTCATTAATGATATGCTCATTTTGATAATGGGGCTGCAGATTCTTAGTCTGTAGTCCTTGGGGAGATGCTACAATTTTTTTTTTTTTTTTAACCAAGTATTGTTCTGGCTCCTTTCCTTGATTGGCCCAGAAATAGCAATCAGCTGGGGAGCAGGATGACATGCCTCTTAGCGATCCCTTTGATCTTTGAGATGAGTATCAACATTGTATGCTTCCTAATGGAAGTGTAATTTAATGAAATCTATTGGGTAAACATACTTCAGATGTTCAAAGGAGGTGACAAAATTTTTGCTGGCAGCCAGGATCTGGCGGCTTTCCAGCTTGCCTCTAGCTGCTATGCATATAGCATTGAGAAAGGCACTTAAAATAGGAACACAAAGTATTACTTTCATTGTGTTTCAACCCCCCTGCCTGCCCTCCCCTACCAATTTCTTTCCCTTAGGTTTATTTTTGTGGTATTTCTGTGAGTACCCTTTGACATATAACCTTTCCTATATAAAGTGGAATGTGAGATTTGATCTTTTTATATTTTTCTTGTTTTATTTTGTGACACCAAGAGTAGTACATTGGGTGTATGGCACCAAAGTCAGGAGAAGTTGTAGCCATGAGAATTACATAGAACATCCTAGAGGGAAAAAGGCACTCTATAAAAAGTACATATTTTCAGTATTGGTGGATTAAATTAAACATCTATTTTGGGGAGGAGATGATAGAGCGCTTTTGTTTTTACAATCCTTGAGGAAGTGTGATGGAAATAGACATAGACATCAGGAGTCGGGGACCTGACTAATCTCAGCAATGTCACTTTCTAGCTGTGTCATGCAGGGCCAGTCACTTTCTCTGGGCCTCAGTTTCCTTAGCTGTAAAATGAATAGATTGAATTAGATAATTCCAAAGGTCATTTTCAGCTCCAAGATTTTATGATTCTTTTTAAAACTGAATATCACCATCCAATAAAAATATTATGGCAGCCACACGTGTAATTTTAAATTTCCTAGTAACCACATTAAAAAAAAAAAGCAGAAAGAGTCAAAATTAATTTTAGTAATATATTCTATTTAACCCAATAGATCCAAGCAAAATATTATCATTTCAGTATGTAATAAGTTTTAAAAATTATTGAGATATTTCACATTCTATTTTTCTTTCTAAGTCTTCAAAAGCCAGTGCATATTTTACACAGCGTATTTCAGTTCTGACTGTCCATGTTTCAAGTGCTCAATAATCACATACGGCTGGTGGCTACCGATTTGGACAGCAGCTCTAGATGCTACAATCCAACTATTCCAAACCACATTCCCAGGAGACAGTTGGGCATGAAAATAAAGGTTCTGAGGCCTCCTCTAAACCAGTGGTTCTCAACTTTGGCTGTACCACCCAGGGAGCTTTAGGAAATACTGCTTCCTGGATACCCTTGTTCTAGGTGGAGCCAGGGCACAGGGATTTTTAAAGCTTCCCAGGTGATTGCAATGTTCAGTCCAGGTTGAGAACTGCTGCACTAGCCATAATGCCCCTAAATGCAGCTGTGTTGTATTCCATAGACTCCCCACCATCAAGGAAGCCTCTATAACATCCAACCCCACTTGTCTACACCCCACTTTCTAGGTAATAAGGAGTATATAGGATCTGTAGATCAGATCCAAAATGTCAACACTCAGTATACCATAAATTAAGGAACTGATAGATTTTGTTTCTTCCATTAAAAATAGGGATGTGATACATAAGAGAGTGTGGACACTGAAGCGTTTTCAGAACAATAACAGCAACAAAAAAACATGTAAGGTATAAGAGGAGCCTTTGACATATAAAAACTCTTAAGTCTTTTATAATCTCAGAAATTCTGTGCAGTGTATGAGGCAACTTCCAATCAATTGATACTCCTTTTTTAATATAGTTTTAGATTTTTTCTTAAAGTTTACTTCCTAAAAAAAAAAAAGTTTATTTCCTTATAGTTCTGCTTCCTTTTAAAAGAATAGCTTTATTGGCAATTCCCTGGTGGTCCAGTGGTTAGGACTCCACACTTCCATTGCAGAGGGCCCAGGTTCGATCCCTGGTCGGGGAACTAAGATCCCACAAGCTGAGCTACACAGCCAAAAAGATAATAATAATAGCTTTATTGAGGTATAATTTATATACTATAAAATTTCACTGTGAGTACACAATTCAGGGATTTTTAGGATATTTATACAGTTGTGCAACCACTACCACAATCCAGTTTTATAACACTTCCTAGAAGTTCTCTCATGCCCATTTGTAGTCAGTCTCATTCCCATTCCCAATCCCATGCCACTGCTGATCTGCTTTCTCTCTATATAGTAGTGCTTTTTCTAGAAATTTCGTGTAAATGGAATCATTTAATGCATCGAGCTTCTTTCACTTACCGTAAGATTTTTGAGGTTCCTCTCTATTGTAGTATGTATCAATAATTTGTTTTTATTACTGAGTAATATTCCAGTGAATAAATATGTACCACTTTTTATTTATCCATTTACCAGTTAATGGACATTTGGATTGATTCTAGTTTTTTACTGTGACTGTGCTGTGAAAATTCACACACATGTCTGTGTGGAAACATGTTTTCATGTCTCTTGGGAAATTACCTAGGAGTGGAATTGCTGGGTCATTTGGTAAACATATGCTTTTCAAGAAACTACCACATTGTTTCTGAAAAGATTGTACCATTTTATATTCCCACCAGCAATATATATGAGGATTCCAATTTCTCCATATTCTTGTCAGCACTTGGCATTGTCAGTCTCTTGATGGTAGCCATCTAGCGGGTATGTAATGACATCTCATTGTACTTTTGATTTGCATTTCCCTAATGACTATTGATTTCAAGCATCTCTTTATATGCTTACTAGATGTGTATATATCTTTGGGAAATGTCTGTTTAAATCTTTTGCCCATTTTTTCTTAGGTTGTTTGTCTTCTTATGATTGAGTTTTCATGTATTCTGGATGCAAGTCCTTTATCAGATATGTGGTTTGCAAATATTTTCTCCCAGTGTGTGGCTTGTCTTTTCATTTCCTTAATGATGTCATTTGAAGTACAAAAGTTTTAAATTTTGATAGTGTTTAATCTATTAATTTTTTAATGGATTGTGCTTTCTGTTTTGTATCTCACAAATTTCTGCCCAACCCAAGGATACAAAGATTTTCTTCTATAAGTTTTAGAATTCTAATTGTTATATTTAGGTCTATGATTATTTCAAATTAATTTTTTTGTATGGCATGAGGTAAAGTATCTCAGTTATTTATTTCTTTTTGTATATGGATATCCAATTGTTCCAGCACTATTTGTTGAAAAACTTATTTTTCCCCCCATTGAATTCCCTTGGCTCTTTTGTAGAAAATCAGATGAGCATAGTGTAAGGGTTTATTTTTGGACTGTCAGTTCTGTTTCAGTGATCTATATGTCTGTGTTTATGCCAGTACCACAGTGTTCTGCTTACTGTAGCTTTACAGTAAGTTTTGAAATCACATAGTGTAAGTTCTCCAACTTTGTTCTTTAAAAAAAAAAAAATTCTAGGTTCTTAGCATTTCCATTTAACTTTAAGAATCAGCTTGTCAATTTCTGTGAAAAAGTCTGCTGAGATTTTGATAGGGATTCATTGAATAGAATCAATGTAGATCTATATGGGGGAAATTGCCATCTTAACAATATTAAGTATTCCAATCCATTTATTTGTTCTTTAATTTCTCTCAGAAATGTTTTAGGTTTTTAGTATATGATTCTTGTACTTCTTTTGAAATTTATTTCTAAATATTTTATTATTTATGATACTGTTGTGAATGAAGTTTTTTCTTAATTTTAATTTTTGTTTGTTCATTGTTAGTACATGGAAATATACTTGATTTTTGTATATTGATCTTGTATCCTGCAACCTTGCTAAACTCGCTTAATGATTCAAGTAGTTTTCTTTGTAGATTCTTCTGAATTTTCTACATAAAAGATCATGTCAACTGTGAATAAAGACAGTTTTGCTTCTTTGCAATATGTGCACCTTTAATTTCATTTATTTATTTATTTATTTGCCTTTTTATGCTGGCTAAAACCTTCACTACTGTGTTGATTAGAAGTAGTAAGAATGGATTTCCTTGTCTTGGTCCAGTTTTTGAGGGAATATATTAATATTTTTACCATTAGATTGATGTTAACTGAGATGTTTTATAAATGTCCTTTATCAGGTGGAGGAATTTCCCTTTTAATCCTAGTTTGTTTTCAGTCTATATTATAAATGAGTGATGGATTTTGTCAAATACTATTTCTGTGTCTATTGAGATGATCATGTGGTTTTTGTCCTTTGTTGTATTAATATGATGTATTACATTAATTGATTTTTAGATGTTAAACCAGCCTTGTATTCCTAGCATAAATCCCACTTTGTGATATTATATAATCTTTTGTATATGTTGCGGGATTTGGTTTACTAATATTGTGTTAAGGATTTTTACATTTATATTTATGAGGGATGTTGGTCTACTGTTTTCTTATCATATCTCTGTCTGGATTTGGCATCGTGGTAGTACTGGTCTCTACCAGTGTAAGTTGGGAACTGTTTCTTCCTCTGTTTTCTAAATCTCTTTGTGTAGGTTGTTTATTTCTCCTTTAAATATTTGATAGAATTCATCATGCAATGTAGGACTGGGCTTTTCCTTGTAGAGAGATTTTTTACTAATTTAATTTATTTACATGTCATAGGTCTATTCTATTTTTTTTTTTTTTTTTTTTTTTTGCGGTACGCGGGCTTCTCACTGTTGTGGCCTCTCCCATTGCGGAGCACAGGCTCCGGACGCGCAGGCTCAGCGGCCATGGCTCACGGGCCCAGCCACTCCGCGGCATATGGGATCCTCCTGGACCGGGGCACGAACCCGTGTCCCCTGCATCGGCAGGCGGACTCCCAACCACTGCGCTACCAGGGAAGCCCAGTTCCATTTCTTTTTGATTCAGTTTTTTAAATTTATGTCTTTATAACTATTTGTCCACTTCATCTAAATTCTCTTAATTTGTTGGTATAAGTTCTTCATAATATTTCCTTATAATCCTTTCAATTTCTGTCAGGCCTGTGACAGTGTCTCGTCTTTCGTTTTGGAGTTTTGGAATTTTGTCTTCTTTTTTCTTAATCAGTCTAGCTAAAAGTTTGTCAATTTTTTGGATCTCTTTTAAAAAACAACCTTTGGCTTCTTTGATTTTCTCTATTATTTTACCTGTTTTCTATTTCATTGATTTCTGCTCTGACCTTAATTATTTCCTTTCTTCTACTTTAGGTATCATTTGCTTTTTTCTTTCCAGCTTCCTTAAGTGGCAGCTTAGATTATTGATTTTAGACCCTTCTTCCTTTTTAAGGTAAATATTTAAAGCTCTAAATTTCCTAACGCCAGCTTCTTTTAAAAATTTAAGCCCATGGCCATTTTCTATATTATATTCCAGATTAATTTTAGTAGGCTAAACTAAAATTTGAAAATAGGCTTGGGAAGCTATTAATCAGAGCTTTTTTTCCCCTAATACTGAGTTAAATGGTCTTAAGGTCCCAGGAGTTTTTCAGGATATATGAAATGCACAAGATGATGGAAATGTTTCTTTCTACGAGGCCCGAGTGTTCTGCCACCATGCTTTTGCCTTAAAAACGTTAGCCAAATAATAGTGGCCACCTGCTAGTAGTCCATTTCACTGAAGGGAATAATTCAGCAAAGACTTTTTTTTTCTCTAACTTAAAAAAATTTCCTCTTGGGCTTCCCTGGTGGCGCAGCGGTTGAGAATCTGCCTGCCAATGCAGGGGACACGGGTTCGAGCCCTGGTCTGGGAGGATCCCACATGCCGTGGAGCAACTAGGCCTGTGAGCCACAACTACTGAGCCTGCGCATCTGGAGCCTGTGCTCCGCAACGAGAGAGGCCACAACAGTGAGAGGCCCGCGCACCGCGATGAAGAGTGGCCCCCACTTGCCACAACTAGAGAAAGCCTCGCACAGAAACGAAGACCCAACACAGCAAAAATAAATTAATTAATTACTAAACTCCTACCCCCAACATCAAAAAAAAAAAAATTTCCTCTTCAACTCTTAATTTTGAAACTTTTCAAGCATACAGAAAAGTTGAAAGAAAAGTACAATAATCGCCTATATGCCTCTACTTAAATTCAGTAGTAACTGTTAAAACTTTCCTTCATTTGCTTTCTCTGTCTCTTTCAGAGATACCTTAATTTCTTTAACCCGTGTATATTACTGAAGACGGCATCAAGGATAAACTCCCAAGTTTCTAGCTTAAATAACTAGGTTTTTCAATGGATGACGCTAGTTATTGAGTTGGGGAAGACTAGCGTGGGACATGTCAGTTTTTTATTTCTTTGTTTGTTTAGTGGGAGAATAGTGGTTGTAGAATCAATAATTTACTCTCAGATGTTTTAAATTTGAGTTACTATGAAACATCCTAGTGGGGAACTTAAATAACCAGTTGGATATATCAAATTTGAGTTCAGAGGAGAAACTGAGTTAGATCTATTTTGATATTAGCATATAGATATTTTTAAACCTTTAAAAATAGATGAAAATACTTAGGTAGAGAAGAAAGTGTCAGAAGAGTGTTCTTGACCAAGCTCACAGGAATTATGGCATTTCAAGTTCAAGCAGAGAATGGTTAGAATTGAATTAGAAAAAAAAAAAGCTACTGGTGAGGTAGAAGCAAAGCCAGATCATTTCTACAGAGGAGACTATTTAAAGAAAGAAGATATTTCAACCAAGTTGATTGAAGTTAAGTTGATAAGAAGTTACATAAAATGAAGACATAAAGAAGTGTCCATAGATTGTCTGCATGACACTGTTGACCTTGACTAGAACCTGTAGGTTGAGTGGCAGCAACTAAGATTCAGCAAACCCCTTTATGTTTTTCGGTTTTTTGTTTTGGTTTGGTTTGGTTTTTGTTTTTTGCTGCACCACATGGCTTGCGGGATTTTAGTTCCCTGACCAGGGATCGAACCTGGGCCCCTGGCAGTGGAAGTGCAGACTTCTAACCACTGGACCACCAGGGTATTCTCAGCAAATCCCTTTAAAGCATGGCTTGGTTACTCACAACCATAATCGTTGAATAATTTATATATGAAGATCATTAAAATAAAATTATTGCTGTATTAAACAAATTCAGTGTTAAGTTCATTTCACTTAAGCAGATATTTATTAACTACCAATTTTAAGTCATTTAAATGGTCGTGATGATGCAGATTGTGTTCTGATAAAATGGACAGTACAGGTTTTGGTCATTGTCATCCTGGCTGTGTTGCTGACAGAGAACTATTTCAGCTAAGAATTTAAGTTTATTCTGAATATTTGGGTGGAGCACTTAAGTGTGATCATGACCACTTACTAGTTTTTTTCAGTAGTTATTTACATCTCTTTTATTTCCAGCCATACAGCTGCCAGTTGGACCAAAGTTGAAAACTAATTGCCTTAAAAAAAAAAAAATAAGCCTGTTGGTTATTCTTTCTTCAGCAATGGAAGGAGGGGGCTAGTAAAAGAAAGGAAACATTTGAGTAATGTGATTGGATTGATTATATAAAGTGATTTATTTTAGAAGCTTTGCCAGGTTTTAAGTTCTTACTCTGACATTTATTAGTTGTTTGAACTTGGACAAGTTACGTTTTTAATCTCTCTGCCTCAGTTTTCATATCTGTGATATGGGAATAATAATAGTGTATGCCTCAGGGTTATTGTGAAGAGTAAATTAATATATATGTACACACACACAGCTCTTAGAATAATGCCTGATACATAGTAAGCTCAAAAAATATGTTTACTATTATTTTTAACACAAATTAAGTTGATTTTTAAATAATTTCTGCTCAATTTCAGAGTAAAGGATTATTTAAATTAGGTCAAAATCCCCAAAAGAGATAATTTCTTTGACATGAGACTTTCCTCAGTTGTACACCCACAAGCCACATTTGATTACTCAGTCTAATGAGTGACACCATTTAATTATTGATCTACAGGAGTGTAGCAGAATTGTATTTGCCAGCTCTAGAAAATAGATCTAGACGAATATGTAACTAGCTTAAAGTTTATCTCCAATTTGGAATCTCATACAAACTAGTGCCAGTTTTACATATGGAAAAAAGGGAAAGGTAATTGATTACCCTCTCCTAAAATTTATGGTTCTTAAAACAAATCTTACCATCATTTTCAGTCTCTCATTTGTTTATATTAAATGATGTGAAATAATATAATGACACTTCAATAATTTGGAAATTATGATGCAGAATAGTTCCTGTTCTTTCGTATGTCTTTCCCCCGCTGGATTATGCACTGTATGTAAATGCTTTCTGTCCAAGGATTCAGAGTAAACTTGGGTTCTTAGCTGAAACTCAGCACAACCAGGTTTATACTGACCAGAGAATTGCCCCTTCTATTTTATTAGACCATAATTTGCCTTTTCCTCAGGAGGCTTAGTTTTTCCTAAAGAGCGTTCTAATTCTGAAGTGCTACTATTGTATGATTTATAAAATGTTAATGATGTTGTTCTTTTATCGTGCAAGACCTTTAATTTTGCTTGAAAATGGATTCTTTCCCTTGTATTTGATTTACCTACAGTTTCCAAGCACACGGTAAACTAACCTCCCCACTACCAACAACAAATGAACGCAATACTTTTGAAAATCTTCTTTTTAGAAAAACATTATGATATATGCTGTGACTATTTAGGGGAACAAAATGATAGTAATTTACAAATATATTTAAACTAGACAGAAAGGAATAAATAAAGCTTGTGAGATATAGTCACTCCGTTGGCTATTTTTGAGTTATTCATATGGTGCTCAAGTTAAATAAAGATTGAGTAGACCTCGGTTTGCAGTTAGAGTTTTAACCACCATTTTTTTTCCTTGTGACTTCCAAGGGTTATCTTATCATATATTCAGATGAATAATTTTCTTAGAATTGCTGCTTCTTCATATGATAGGTGTTTTATTCAGGTAACCTGTCACTTTAATAAATGTCTTTCTTAAGTGTGTCTACCTGAATTATTCTGTTTTCACCACAGGGACTAAAATGTTATCCAGTAGAATTTTGTCCAAAGAGAATGGGGTGAAGGTGGTGGTGCAATCAATCATTTATCTGCTAGATGTCAGCAAAGGTTTCAAGTAAATGAAGAAATAGCCAGGCTTTGGGAAAAGTGGCTTTATCTTGTCTTTATACTGTACAAATATTCCAACATTTAGATAAATGGGGATATTGCATTTTAAAAATATGTTTAAGGAAGAATTCAGGTGTTTAACTTTTTTGTGTTGTATTGCTCCCAGCTGTGTTAGATATCATACCTCTGAAACTTTTTAATAAAGTCACACATGACTTTTGTTTCTGAGGGCCCTTCCCAGTGTTTATCTTACTTGTCTCCTATGTAGTAGTTGATTCACTCCCATCTTCTTGAAACTAGCTTCCTTGACACCATACTCCCTTGGTCTCTTCCTGGCTCTTTGATCCATCTCCTTCAGTAGATTCTTTTTCTGTCCTCCCCTTAATTTCTGTGTTTTCAGGTTATTGTTGTTTTGACTTGTCATCCCTATATTCTGTCTGGTTAATTTTATGTATGCCCACAGCTTCCACTACTGCCTATATATCAGTGACTTCAAAATCATGTCTCTAGCCCAGACTTTTACATCGCACACTGTACCCTTTCTTCAGTTGTCCATTGCACATGTCCCAGCCCTATGGATAATCAAATACAATGTTCCAACCTGAATTCATTAAACTTACTATCTTTTATCCAAACTCAGTTCCTCTTCCTGCATTCATTATGCTGGCTGATGCATACGTTGGTTATGCTGGTTAAGGTACCATCTACTCAGTTACCCACATGAGAAACCTGAGAGACATTTCAGACTTGTTTCTTTGCCTTAACTCCCACATCTAATTGTCACTGAGTCCCATGGATTCTGCCTCCATAATATCTCTCCCCTCCATCCTCACACAGTCTTTGAGGACCACGTGATTTCTCTCTTGATCTTTAAGAACAAGCTCAAGATTTCTACCTTCAGGCTAGTCCTCCTCCCATCTGTTTTCTACCTGGAGTCTAGAGGAAACTTCCTAAAAAAATGTAAATCTGATTAGATCAGACTTTTATTTTTGAGACTTTCTGGTACCTATAGGAAGTCAGATGTTTGTCTGCCAATCAAATCGAGCTAAAAGATATCTTTTCCTGTTCAAAGTCTTTGATATATTGAAATTGGTTGCCAACATTAAAGTAGATAAAATAATTATATAATAATATCTACTTTATCATTATTTAGATTTGTTATCTTGTTTGGTCTGAACATGAGATGGTCAGTAAAACTTTGTGACTTTATTAATAGAATTTCTTCCAAAAACTAGTAGCAATACTTATTTTATGTCATCATAACATATTCAGTTTTATAACTAATTCAAATATTTCTGGTCTTTCATGGTAAACTATTTAAATAACTTTAGACTTTTTGTATTCTCTTTTAAGACAAATTCTAGGTTAAGGCACTTAAAAAAAAAAACAAAACAAAAACAAAGAAAAAGTGAAAGAAGTAATAAATGAGATTTCACTCCCAATATTCTTTTCTCCCCTGATCAATATTTTGACATATTGATATTTTAAGAGTACTATATTAATAGTTGCATTTTTCAAGAACTCTGTGATTTAATTACTAATTGGAAATAAAAGCTTTTTTTTTTTTTGGCTAGCTATCATTTATTTTCCCAGAAATCAAAAATTTTGGCATCAGAGTTTACTTTTAAATTGAATAGTAAGATTGTTCTTGTTGGTTGGGAATTATGAGCATCTTATTTTGTAAAATAACGCCTCAAGTAAAATTGTAGGTATTTCTTAAAAGGGATAATGCAGGAGTTTAAAGCAGTGTTGAGGGACTTCCGTGGTGGTCCAGTGGTTAAGACTCCACGATTACAATGCAGGGGGCGAACTAAGATCCCACATGCCATGTGGCCAAAAAAAAGGGGAGGGAGGAGTAGTGTTGAGCAGTTTGTATGGGGGAACCTTTAAGGTAGATATTACTTTAGTTTCTGTAATCTTATGTCCTCCAATTTCTACTGTATCTTCAGTCTTACTTTACAAATAAGTATAATGTGATTAGCCAGCCATGAAGTAGCAAAATATATATCAGTCCATGTTTCCTAGAATCCTTACTTTTTAAAAATCTAGTATATTTCTTTTTATTTGTCCTAGATAAATCAGAGATTAGTATTTGCAGTTACATCTGTGACCACCTACCCAACAATCCCTACCAAGAAGAAAGAAAAAGGACATATTAAATCAAATGGAATTGAATGGTTAACCAATGTGATAAATGTGGTATAGCAGAAGGATGCCTGCACATGACTTTTACGTGTGATGAATTTCTTATGAACATGACTGCTGACCCACTGTCATCAGGTTACATATTTTAATTATTTTTCTAAAAGTGAGACTAAAGGACTAGATTTGTACGCATTTCTCTTCATTTTCTCCCCAGCTCCAGCTTGTGAACAACAGCATGATCTTGTCTTCATTATCATTGGCTCCAGTCCCTGGAATCAAATGTCCACAGCTTGCTCAGGAATGGAGGGATCTTGACCTTTATGAGGAAGTGTAAACTCTATCCGATATAACTATATGCACTTTTTTTCTTAATGGTAGTTTAGAATTAAGCCTACTTCTTTTGTTTCTTTTAACACAACTAACTTGACTTCTTTTTTGGTGTGTATTTTTGGTGTTGGTACCCTGCAAGCAACTGATTTCCATATTTTTGTATGTTGATTCCTTAGGAACAAACAAAACAAAGAGTTTCTATGGAAGTTTGGAGTATGCCTGTAACTTAAATTGCCTTGACTGTCTCTCATTCCTGAAAGAAAGCAAACACATTTTTGTGTTGCTTATTGTTTTTCCTCAGAAGGTAGAGGATTCCCATTTGATAAGGTGCTTATTTTGTAAATAACAAAATCTAAAATTAAAATTTTGATATTGAGCAAATGTTTTCTTTAAATAAATTTCCCAATTTTTTTTCCACTAACAGATGGTGGCTCTAGGAGAGATTTTAAGAGGACAGCCCTTGTATCAATGTTTAACTCTTACGGGATGTATGATAGAAATCATCTTTTATCACTTAATTGCTTGGTTTTGAAAGTTTTACTGCTTGTTGTTATCCACGTGAAGTAGTGTGTTTATATTGTTATTGGGGTTTTCAGTTACCATTTCTTATTTCACCTATGCATATAAGTCTGACGTCATAGATATACAGAAATTGTGAATGAAAAAGATTCGTTGGATTAATTATTCCTTCTTAGAGGGGCCAAAGTATGATCACTCCCTGTGGCATGCTGTTCAGCATTCTAAGACACTTGACTCAATGAGTCAAACATGAAGATTCCTTCTTTTTCTCCCTTGGGAAACTGCTCTATGGTCCAGAATATCTCACTCTTTTGGAATTTTTCTTAATCTCATAGGCAAGTGCTGAAAAGTCCTAAAAACATGACTAGAGTTCCTTCTTACATTATTGGAAACCTTTCACCCAGCAGATGCTGGAGATTGTGGTGCTGGTAATGATGAAGATAATGATAGTTATAATGATTACAGAGGTGTGCAGGGAAAATTCTCCCTTCCACCTCTGTTGTCCATCTCACTTCCCCATTCCACCCTCCCCTCCAATCACCAACCTAGGTAACTTCTGTTATTAATTCCTTGTATATCTTTCCAGCTTTTATATATGTATATACGAGCAAATACAACTGTACATTCTTCTCCCTTCCCCCTTTAAATAACAGCACGAAAATGGTGAGCCATACAAAAGACAGCAAAAATGACATATACTATACTACACCTTGCTTCTTCACTTTCTGTATTTTAACTTTGCTGCCTTATTAGTGTACTTATTGTTTGCAATTTTAGTTTATTCTCTTGGAGTTTTGAGATATACAGTTATATCATCTGTAAGTAGTCGTGGAAAATGTTAAATAATAGTACTGTTAGTGGTCACTGTTTCCTTTTCTTGAGAAACAGTTTTATTGAGGTATGCTTGACATGTATATGACATATATTTGACATATATGTGACTATACATCTGATTATATATGACTATATATATAACTACATATATATATATATATATATACACACAAACACATATATATTCTTTGTTCCTTTGGTCCTTATTTCTTGCCTTCTTTTTTGAGTAAATCACATAATTTTTAATATTATGTTCTACCTCCCATATTCAATTTTTATTTATACCCCTTTGTGTTTATTTTTTAGTGGTTCCTATAGGAGAGTACAGTGTGTATCTTTATTAGTCTGCTTTCAAACAATGTCGTATTCCTTCATAGACAGTTTAAGACTTTACATAGTAGAATTCCATTTACTTGTCTCTCACCCTTTGAACTCTTGTTATCTTATATTTTACTTCTACATATGCTATCCTCATGACAAATACTTAGAAAAAGTCTTTTATATTTACCCAGGTATTTATTATATTGGAACTCTTTTTTCCTTCATACAAATCACAATTTCCATTTGGTGTTATTCTCTTAAGTCTAAAGAACTCATTTTAACATGTCTAGTTGGTCGATTCTCTCAGGTTTTATCTGATTTACAAATGTCTTTATTTCACTACCATTTTTGAATGATATTTTCACTGGCTTTTGACTTTTAGTTTGACAGGTTTCCCATCCCTCTCCCTACCTTTCTGCACTTTAAAGGTGTAATTTCATTGTCCTCTGTAAAGTTTTCAGCCATTATTTATTCAAGTATTTCTTCTGCCCCCATTTCTTTCTTGTCCTTCTTTGACTTCTGTTACAAATATGTTAGGTCACAATATTATTTCACAGTTTTTGGATGCTTTTCTTTTATCTTTTGTCAGTTTTTTGTATCTTTGTGTTTCAGTTTGGATACTTTACATTGATCTCCTTTTAAGTTTACAGATCCTTTCCTTTGCTGTTTCTGGTCTGCTCTTAAGTCTATTTTCATGATATCATATTTTTAATTACATTTTGATACCGTATTTTTTTGTTTGTTTTTTGGCCGTGCTGCACGGCTTGTAGGATCTTAGTTCCCCAACCAGGGATTGAACCCACGCCCTCTGCAGTGAAGGAGCAGAGTCCTAACCACTGGACTGCCAGGGAATTCCCTGATGCCGTAATTTTGTGTTGTCATTTCCATTTGGTTCCATTTCCATTTCCATTTTTATAGTCTCTCTTTCTTCACTGAAATTCCCCATCTCTTCATGTGTATTGTCCATTTTTCCACCATATCCTTTAGCATTTTTATGATACTTATTTTAAAGTCCCTGAATGATAATCCCAATATATGGATCATCTTTCAGTATGCTTCACTGACCATGGGTCATATTTTCTTTTTCTTTCTTTTTTTTTTACATCTTTATTGGAGTATAATTGCTTTACAATGATGTGTTAGTTTCTGCTTTATAATAAAGTGAATCAGCTATACATATACATATGTTCCCATATCTCTTCCCTCTTGCGTCTGCCTCCCTCCCACCCCTCCAGGCGGTCACAAAGCACCGAGCTGATCTCCCTGTGCTATGCGGCTGCTTCCCACTAGCTATCTACTTTACGTTTGGTAGTGTATATATGTCCATGCCTCTGTCTTGCTTTCTCACAGCTTACCCTTCCCCCTCCCCATATCCTCAAGTCCATTCTCTAGTAGGACTGTGTCTTTATTCCTGTCTTACCCCTAGATTCTTCATGACATTTTTTTTTCTTAAATTCCATATATATGTGTTAGCATATGGTATTTATCTTTCTCTTTCTGACTTACTTCACTCTGTATGACAGACTCTAGGTCTATCCACCTCATCAATTTCGTTTCTTTTTATGGCTGAGTAATATTCCATTGTATATATGTGCCACATCTTCTTCATCCATTCATCCGATGATGGACACTTAGGTTGTTTCCATCTCTGGGCTATTGTAAATAGAGCTGCAATGAACATTTTGGTACATGACTCTTTTTGAATTATGGTTTTCTCAGGGTATATGCCCAGTAGTGGGATTGCTGGGTCATGTGGTAGTTCTATTTGTAGTTTTTTAAGGAACCTCCATACTGTTCTCCACAGTGGCTGTATCAATTTACATTCCCACCAACAGTGCAAGAGGGTTCCCTTTTCTCCACATCCTCTCCAGCATTTATTGTTTCTAGATTTTTTGATGATGGCCATTCTGACTGGTGTGAGATGATATTTCATTGTAGTTTTGATTTGCATTTCTCTAATGATTAATGATGTTGAGCATTCTTTCATGTGTTTGTTGGCAGTCTGTATATCTTCTTTGAAGAAATGTCTATTTAGGTCTTCTGCCCATATTTGGATTGGGTTGTTTGTTTTTTTGTTGTTGAGCTGCATGAGCTGCTTATAAATTTTGGAGATTAGTCCTTTGTCAGTTGCTTCATTTGCAAATATTTTCTCCCATTCTGAGGGTTGTCTTTTGGTCTTGTTTGTGGTTTCCTTTGCTGTGCAAAAGTTTTGAAGTTTCATTAGGTCCCATTTGTTTATTTTTGTTTTTATTTCCATTTCTCTAGGAGGTGGGTCAAAAAGGATCTTGCTGTGATTTATGTCATAGAGTGTTCTGCCTATGTTTTCCTCTAAGAGTTTGATAGTTTCTGACCTTACATTTAGGTCTTTAATCTGTTTTGAGCTTATTTTTGTGTATGGTGTTAGGGAGTGATCTAATCTCATACCTTTACATGTACCTGTCCAGTTTTCCCAGCACCACTTATTGAATAGGCTGTCCTTTCTCCACTGTCCATTCCTGCCTCCTTTATCAAAGATAAGGTGACCATATGTGCGTGGGTTTATCTCTGGGCTTGCTATCCTGTTCCATTGATCTATCTTTCTGTTTTTGTGCCAGTACCATACTGTCTTGATTACTGTAGCTTTGTAGTATACTCTGAAGTCAGGGAGCCTGATTCCTCCAGCTCCATTTTTCGTTCTCAAGATTGCTTTGGCTAGTCGGAATCTTTTGTGTTTCCATACAAATTGTGAATTTTTTTGTTCTAGTTCTGTGAAAAATGCCAGTGGTAGTTTGATAGGGATTGCATTGAATCTGTAGATTGCTTTGGGTAGTAGAGTCATTTTCACAATGTTGCTTCTTCCAATCCAAGAACATGGTATATCTCTCCATCTATTTGTATCATCTTTAATTTCTTTCATCAGTGTCTTATAATTTTCTGCATACAGATCTTTTGTCTCCTTAGGTAGGTTTATTCCTAGATATTTTATTCTTTTTGTTGCAGTGATAAATGGGAGTGTTTTCTTCATTTCACTTTCAGATTTTTCATCATTAGTGTATAGGAATGCAAGAGATTTCTGTGCATTAATTTTGTATCCTGCTACTTTACCAAATTCATTGATTAGCTCTAGTAGTTTTCTGGTAGCATCTTTAGGATTCTCTATGTATAGTATCATGTCATCTGCAAACAGTGACAGCTTTACTTCTTCTTTTCCGATTTGGATTCCATTTATTTCCTTTTCTTCTCTGATTGCTGTGGCTAAAACTTCCAAAACTATGTTGAATAAGAGTGGTGAGAGTGGGCAGCCTTGTCTTGTTCCTGATCTTAGTGGAAATGCTTACAATTTTTCACCATTGAGGACCATGTTGGCTGTGGGTTTGTCATATATGGCCTTTATTATGTTGAGGAAAGTTCCCTCTATGCCTACTTTCTGGAGGGTTTTTTATCATAAATGGGTGTTGAATTTTGTCGAAAGCTTTCTCTACATCTATTGAGATGATCATATGGTTTTTCTCCTTCAATTTGTTAATATGGTGTATCACGTTGATTGATTTGCATATATTGAAGAATCCTTGCATTCCTGGAATAAACCCCACTTGATCATGGTGTATGATCCTTTTAATGTGCTGTTGGATTCTGTTTGCTAGTATTTTATTGAGGATTTTTGCATCTGTGTTCATCAGTGATATTGGCCTGTAGTTTTCTTTCTTTGTGACATCCTTGTCTGGTTTTGGTATCAGGGTGATGGTGGCCTCGTAGAATGAGTTGGGGAGTGTTCCTCCCTCTGCTATATTTTGGAACAGTTTGAGAAGGATAGGTGTTAGCTCTTCTCTAAATGTTTGATAGAATTCGCCTGTGAAGCCATCTGGTCCTGGGCTTTTGTTTGTTGGAAGATTTTTAATCACAGTTTCAATTTCAGTGCTTGTGATTGGTCTGTTCATATTTTCTATTTCTTCCTGGTTCAGTCTTGGCAGGTTGTGCATTTCTAAGAATTTGTCCATTTCTTCCAGATTGTCCATTTTATTGGCATAGAGTTGCTTGTCGTAATCTGTCATGATCTTTTGTATTTCTGCAGTATCAGTTGTTACTTCTCCTTTTTCATTTCTAATTCTATTGATTTGAGTCTTCTCCCTTTTTTTCTTGGTGAGTCTGGCTAATGGTTTATCAATTTTGTTTATCTTCTCAAAGAATCAGCTTTTAGTTTTATTGATCTTTGCTATCGTTTCCTTCATTTCTTTTGCATTTACTTCTGATCTGATTTTTATGATTTCTTTCCTTCTGCTAACTTTGGGGTTTTTTTTGTTCTTCTTTCTCTAATTGCTTTAGGTGCAAGGTTAGGTTGTTTATTCGAGATGTTTCCTGTTTCTTGCGGTAGGATTGTATTGCTATAAACTTCCCTCTTAGAAGTGCTTTTGCTGCATCCCATAGATTTTGGGTCGTAGTGTCTCCATTGTCATTTGTTTCTAGGTATTTTTTTACTTCCTCTTTGATTTCTTCAGTGATCGCTTCGTTATTAAGTAGTGTATTGTTTAGCCTCCATGTGTT
Organism: Lagenorhynchus albirostris; assembly: GCF_949774975.1. Taxonomy (NCBI): domain Eukaryota; kingdom Metazoa; phylum Chordata; class Mammalia; order Artiodactyla; family Delphinidae; genus Lagenorhynchus; species Lagenorhynchus albirostris. Next base: position 66,713,892 of record NC_083110.1, read on the forward strand.
TGTATTTTTTACAGATCTTTTCCTGTAATTGATATCTAGTCTCATAGCGTTGTGGTCGGAAAAGATACTTGATACGATTTCAGTTTTCTTAAGTTTACCAAGGCTTGATTTGTGACCCAAGATATGATCTATCCTGGAGAATGTTCCATGAGCACTTGAGAAAAATGTATTCTGTTGTTTTTGGATGGAATGTCCTATAAGTATCAATTAAGTCCATCTTGTTTAATGTATCATTTAAAGCTTGTGTTTCCTTATTTATTTTCATTTTGGATGATTTGTCCATTGGTGAAAGTGGGGTGTTAAAGTCCCCTACTATGAATGTGTTACTGTCAATTTCCCCTTTTAGGTCATATTTTCTTGATTCTTCATTTGTCTTGTAATTTTTGATTCTATGCTGGATATTTTGTATAAAAGAGAGTCAAGTAAGTAAAATTTTATCCAAACATTTCCCCCCTTACCCCCACCCCAAAACCCTCCCTTTTATTTCAGGCTTCTATGGCTAAGTCAACTTGACCTTTAGTTGGGCTGTGTGGGGGCTTTATTTATTTTATTTTTTTTTAGCTTCAGCTTAATTCACATGTTTTGAGGCTGAAGTTAGGATTTTCCTTGTGAGCAGGGCTTGAGCTCTGAGCACTGGTGAGTTTCCAAAGACTTCTTTCTGCTTTTCAGCTGGGCCACCGTCTTTTTGATTTGTGGGAGATCCCTCTCTCACTTTTACAGCCCCACTGCTACCTTTATGAGTCTCTGGGGAATTCTCTTTGCTAGCCAATCTTGCTCCCTGGCTTTCAGTAGCTTGGCAGATTCCTCTCTGCCCTGCTGCATAAATCAAGCCTCAGAAGGGCAGTTGCCTTATACTGTTTGAAGATCCGGAATGCCTCAGAGGGTTTCTCTCAGTTCTCCTGTTCTTCTCCCCTACTTCAACTTTTGGTGGCTGGAATTTTAGAATGCCTCAGATAGGTTTCCATCAGTTCCTTTGCCCATTCCCTAGCCTACTGTAGCCAGAGTGCTTAGCATGGACTTTTCTTAGCTCTGCTGCCTTGCACCCCACCTTCAGAGGGCCAGCTGTTTTAGGACTGAGGGAGGTCTTGTGCAACCCAGGGGAGCATCTCTGTCAGAAATTCTCCCATGCCCTGAGCACTCAGTAATGACCCATGGGAAAGCATTACTTGGTAGACCCTATACCTCACTGTGTGGCTCAGGTTCCTTGAAATCCTAACCTGTTATGCCAGCCCTGATGCAACCTTTAATAGTTAGTTAGAAGTGTGACTGGTTTCTTCTTACCCATATCTGTGGAGGCTTCCTCTACTCTGCCAAGAATGAGAACAGCCATGGGTTTCTTCTCTGTTATAAAAGGCTTATGGTTTTTTGGACTGTATTTCAGTTAGGTGTCTTTGTATCATCAGCTCTCTGATAGGTTTCTAAAAATTGTGATTTTTGTAGCTTCTCCAGCTTGTTTTGTTTGTTAAGGTGAAAGCAATGGCTTCTTGTGTTTTTTCTACATTCTTTGGGAAGCAGAAGTCCTGTGTTGTTCTTTATGTAACTCTGCTTCTCTCAACAAACTGTGTCCCAGAGTGCTTCTGCCAGCAGCTTGCTTACACCTTCCCACAGCCATTGTTTCAAATGAAGAATATAGATTTTGTGCTTCAGAATGAGTCCCTCATCTTTAGGAAGTGTATTTTAGTTGGTGCTTTTTTAGCTCATCTGTGGTTGTGTCCTCTACCATCCTTCAGGCATTTTGTCATCTGGCTCTGCATGATCTCATCTGCTTTGGGACACCTCTCCACATAATTTGGGATCTATGAATAATATCTGTTTTCTAGTTTTGCCAAGAAAGGAGAATTCCGAGTGTATTTGTTCTTGTTATTCACCCACCTACCCAAACCCAGAGGGGAAGGAGAGGGAAAAGTGATGACTTAGAGGGAACCTGTTAACTTATGCAGCTGTGTTCTTCTTGCAAGTCCTATTTAATCATTCCAACAAAGTGTTTTTCATTTCTTTTATGCAGATATGCAGACTGAGACTCAGAAAGTTTAGACACCCTTTCTTCAGTCACATAGGTAATAAATAGCAAAACTAGGATTTGAATCATAGTTTAACTCATACTGTTAAATAAAGTGCTGATAATGGAGCACATTATCTTTGAAGGTTCTATGTTATACTACTGTCTGAATTCTTTTCGGAGTTTGGGATGACATCTACAAGTATTTTCTCTGGGATCACATATATAAGTATTTGTTCTTCTAGAGAGAGCAAATGGGTGAATGGGAGCCTAAATCCTCAGAAAACGTTGAGGGTCAAAGCAGAGAAAATCAAGGTCAGATATAAATTAAAAGAGTCAAAAGAAAAAAGACCAAAAATGGAAGGCAAAATTGAGTCCCAAGGGCAAGGAGGAACTGGAATGGAATGGCAATCTGGTCTTTATAGTCAGAAGTTTGGGTGATAAATAACTGGGAGCAGAACTGAAGTGGCCATGTTGGGCAAAGTTGTGTGAGGCCATCTTAGAATAAAGAGCTGAGGTGGGCAAACCCAGAGTTTTATATGCTAGAAGAGTAGACTTGCTGGCATTCTCAATAATAATTATTATTATGATTAGAGCAGTTATTATTCTTTAATTCCCAGTATGTGTTAAGCACTGTATTGGTTGTTTTATAAACTTTACCTTGGCTACTACACAGGGGCTCAAAAACTTGCTTATTAATCATAACTAGAAAAGGATGAACCTGAGATTTGAATCCAGGCTCGTTGGTTGCCCAAATTGGAGATCTGTTTAATTTATCATATTGTGTTTTCAAAGGACAAGAAAACAAATTTAAATTTAGGGCAAGTAATAGTAACTTGCCCTAAAACTCAAATAAAAATTAGTGCGTGTATATAATTTAATGTTAAATATATTCAGAGCAGAAATCAGAAAGAACAGAAAAATGAGTGGCCTCCTCAGCTTTACAGATGGTAAGATGGGGTACAGTTTTAGTTCATGGTAGAATCTGGAAGAATCCACTAATGTTCATCTCTGGGTATTGTTGGGGTTACCATGCCTAAAGGTAATTCAGAGGTGGGTCCCTCAGATGATTAAAGGATTAGAAAATTAGACAGATGAAGTAAGGTCCTGGGATCATTTTCCCTGCATGTTGTGGAGTTGTGGAGTTGTTAAGTGTCTTCAAGTCTATGAAGAAGTGTTACACCAAGTGTGGTCAGCAGCTGTGGCTGGGCTCTACTGTATGTGTGACTGCAGGACCATAGATTTAAGTTTAATTTAGGGAAACAATTCCTGACAGTAATCGGTGACTGTTGGTAAACCTCCTTTGTGAAGGTTAAGGAATCTCCTTCCCAAGGTCTTTATCAGGTACATTCAGTGTGCCATGACGTCAGGGAGCAAGGCACACTAGAGGACCTCTCAAGGTCCCTTCTAGCCCTAAGGTCCTATCATTATTGCATATTTATAGAGCGCCAGAATTGGCTGTGTTCTTTTCAGAGAATGGAATTACATTCAGTCCCAGTCCAGGGCTATCACAGTCAAAATTAGACAAATCAGCCATACCTTGATTGCCAAATCAAGTCAAAGTTTAGTGGGCACATGTCTAACTATGTGAGAGTGTGTGTTCTCTTCAAGAACATTAGAGCATGACCTAAGAGCACGCTAAAAGATCTTTAGTTAGTGCAGAACACTCCGGTGAAATTTGTACTAGGATCCTCTAGGCATTTTTGTAAAATAATAATAATAAATCATTTATTTGTTAAGCAATCTGATTTAGAATTATTGTCCTCAACAATTTTATTCAGAATGAAATGAAGGGAAAAAAGAACTGTACATTACCGCAAAACTGGTTTTTTTTTTTTTTTTTTTGCGGTACGCGGGCCTCTCGCTGTTGTGGCCTCTCCCGTTGCGGAGCACAGGCTCCGGACGCGCAGGCTCAGCGGCCATGGCTCACGGGCCCAGCCACTCCGCGGCATGTGGGATCTTCCCAGACCGGGGCACGAACCCACGTCCCCTGCATCGGCAGGCGGACTCTCAACCACTGCGCCACCAGGGAAGCCCCCGCCAAACTATTTTAAATGGTAGATAATATTCTGTCATTATGAACTGATAACTTTGAGCTTCTCTGACCAGGTATAATTTAGAGTCCATTCTACTAGCTGAACTACAAAAGAAAATTACGTTGCTAATTTAAAACTAACAAATGTAATCCTGCATTGTTACTGAAAAAAGCTAAAAGAGAACAAACACCATTGTATATAATAAAAATTAACAGTTTAAATAGTCTGAATTTGAAAGGAGTAATGGTCTCATACTTTAGTTTAACATGAGCTGTTATCTATGTAATCAAAGATTTATTCTGGACATTAGCTAATCTCAGACATTAGCTAGTTGTAGAAAATTAGCCTAGCAAGAGCCTCTATCTCCTTATCCCACTAACCTTTTCATACTTTTTAATCACTTTAAACTTTTTATTTGGAACTAATTTCAAACTTTCAGAAAAGTTTAAAGGATAGCACAAAGAACATACATATACCCTTTACCTAGATTTGCCTATTAACATTTTGTACTGTTTGCTTTATCATTTTTGTATGCTTTCTCTATTGATCTTTTCAACTCTACGTATGTCTATTTTTTTCTGAACTGTTTGAAATTAAGTTGCATACATCATGCATCTGTTCATGTTTTTAAATTAATGTAACTTTATAACTTTCTTCAAAGTAAAAATAATTTTTCTCAGATAGTTCTATCATTTACCAAAATGTAGAGGCCACTTGGAGCATTATACTTTACCTTGCTTTTGTCCTGTTATCTATTTTAACTACCATTCATGAGGTCCTTTTCATGTCATATCTGGACTCTACTATTTTTTTAGATTGTCCTCTAATAAAATCTAAAGTCTTGACATAAGTACCTGTTGCTACAACATAAAAAGTTATAGCTATGTCATGTGACATATTACAGAATTTTGTAAAGTGCTCAATTCTTGTTACATAATTTTGATTGAAGAAAACTCATTTTCTAATGTAAATGCTTGCATTTAAGTAATTGAACTAATTAGATTTCTATTTAGTAAAATTACATTGGTTCAGTTGAAGTTTTTGATCTGTAAGTTTGTTTATTTTCTGTGTCAGCTCGATGTGGATTCCCAGGGTTGAATCTGCATGTTTGCTTATATCCTTCACAGCAGTGTCTGACCCTACAAGTCTAAGAGTGAGTTTCACTGAAAGAGTAGCTCCAGAAGTTCCATAATGAAGATGCAACTCATAGAAAAGGGAACGGGATTCAACTCAAACAAAAATAATAGGGGAGGGGATTAAACTATTTTATATACTGATGGGCAAATTGATGTAATTTTTAAGTTGTGAAAATTTTATTACTTTGTCTTTACTGATGTAATTTATCAACATCTTTAATGTCTAAGATTAACACCAACTTATAATAGACCCTCTGACTATTTTTCCAAATAGTCTGAGACATGGAAGAGATTGGGTGTAACTGTGATGAGGTCAGTTCTCTAAGGTTTTCAGTTATTCTTTGTGAGTGTTGAAGACACAGAGCCGGAATCAGTTTAGGCTCAGGGAGAATGGTGGTTTTACTTCTCAGATTGATTATTTAGGCTCAGGGAGAATGATAGGTTTACTTCTCAGATTGACTATGTGTGGGCAGAGGCATCACCTGCATTCTCCAAAGGACTATAGGTCAGAGAATAAACTCAAAATGCAACACAATATTAACTTTTTCATGTAGCTGATGAATTTTGACTTGGAATTTTCTTAGAAAGCCTCGTTCTCCTCTGATAACATGTAATTCCTGTCTGTTAGCATTTTTTTTCTTGTGTGTTTATTAGTATTAAGCATATTTCGTGCTTATTTCATGTTAGACCACTGCCAGAAAAACTAGACAGAATTAGTTCCAAAAATATTTTTCTTTCTTAGCACCCACACACAGGATGTACGATCTATAGTAATTCTTATTCATTTGAAATAAAGCAATTTGTTCCTATCAGTAGAGGATAGGTTTGTTGTTTTAAATTGCTGGGTTTTGTTTTTGTTGGCATGTTCCCCAGTACAAATTGAATGGCTGACAAAAATCTATTTGTATGACAGTTCAATCTAGATAAGTGCCCTCTGTTGCCTAACGGTACAATTTGGGGTCTCAGACATGAAAGCAAACTGAATGCCAGGCTTGTAGCAGAGCTTCTTCATGCAGATTAACAGAAATAATCCATATTCCTCAGGTCCACAAATCAGAAAAACAAAAGAGAAATGTGCATGCACATCATCTCATTTGAAAGGGTGGTCTTTTAGCTTCTACATCATGAAAATTGGAAATATCTGACTTAGGAGAACAGTACAATAGCTGATATGACATATGCCTACATTTGAAATTAAAGAGAAATGTGGTCTTGACTTATGAAGTTAGAGAGAGGTCTGCTGCTTAGCATTTTCCCATAATGTATTGGCTTTTGTCAAATGAATTTGCTTTCTATTTTAACATGCCTACTCTGAAATAAGTTATATCTTTAGACAATGATTCTTTTATAGCTTTGATATTCTGCTACAGATAGGGTTGAAAAGGTCTCCTTTACTCCCCAATATGAGGCGCTGAGAATTTGTACCTGTTGGCTTACCTTTGCCTAAAAACATGTCAGTCTTTCCATACAAGTATCTGTCAAATATAATTCATATATAAAAAGAATGATGAAATATGTGGTAACAACAGTTATGGGGAAAGAATTGGGACTACAGACATCCTGGAAATATGGCGAAGGGCCCCAGTTGTAGATATTCTGAAAAATAAGGGTTTAATCCGTAGGGCTTGGTGATTGGATTTGGAGAGTAATGGAGAGAGTAGGAAAATTTTTAGGATTTTATCTGCGTTGACTATGTACATGGTAACACCATACCTCAAATTAGGGAAAACAGGAGGAAGAGCAGCATACAGGAGAAAGGAAATGCCCCATTTTGTCTGTGTTAAGTCTGAGATGCCTTTTGATTATCTAAGGCACCGAGTACGAATTAGATTTATGCAAAAAACATGTCTTCGTCAGCCTCTAGGTGGTGGTTAGAACAACAGGTATAGATGAGATCAAACAGATGAGTGAGAATAGGGCTAAGGATGGAGACCCAGGGCATACAGAGAGAGCAATTATGATGAAGGAGACTGAGAAGGAGAGACCAGAAGGATAGGAGGAATTGCAAGGGAGGGTTGTGGTGTAACTGCTAAGGAGAAAGTGGGCAACAATGTCAGGTGCTATTGAGAGGTCTAATGAAACAAGGACTGAAAAGTGGCCATTGGAGCCAAAGTTGGTACAATTTGTGCAACAAAATTAATGAAGTAGTATTGGCTTATAAGCCAAAGTATAAAATAAATATCCGTGAGTTCATACTGATACCAACTAATGATTGAATAGACAGATCTCCCATGCCAGATAATTGACGTAGATGCTCCTTCCTCAAGGAGGTGGAGCATAACTCCCCAGTCCTTAAATGGGGGCTGTTCACAGTGCATACAGTACAAGGAGGAGGAAGAGAGTAGCTTTACAATGGAGAAAGCTGATAAACATCCCCTCAGCCAGGTGATCAAGGTCAACATCAACAGTGATAAATCATGTTGATAGTCTGTACCTTTGATATGATGTTGATGAAAATAGCACTTTGCCCCTGTGGTCTTCCTCCCCAAAACTTATAACCCCCGTCTAGTCATGAGGAAAACCTCAGACTAATCCCAATTGAGGGACATTCTACAAAACACCAGTACTCCTCAGAAGTGTCAAGGTCATCAAAAACTAGGAAAGCCTGAGAAATTGTCACAGCTAAGAGGAGCCTAAGGAGACATGACACCTAAATGTAATGTGGGATATTGGATGGTGTCCTGGAACAGAAAAAGAACATGAGGTACTAAGGAAATCTGAAAAAAGTATGGACCTCAGTTTATAATAATGTGTAATAATGAACAATTGATTCCTTCGTTATGGCGAATGTACCACAGTAATGTAAGATGTTAATAATAAGAGACACAGACGTAGAGAAAAACGTATGGATACCAATGGGGAAGGGGGGGGTAGGATGAATTGGGAGATTGGGATTGACATATATACACTATTGATACCATGTATAAAACAGGTAACTAATGAGGACCTACTGTATAGCACAGGGAACTCTACTCAGTGCTCTGTGGTGACCTAAATGAGAAGGAAATCCAAAAAAGAGGAGATACATGTATACGTATAGCTGATTCACTTTGCTGTATAGTATAAACTAATACAATATTGTAAAACAATACTATACTCCAATAAAAAAAAGAATAATATTAACATCAAAAAAAATAATAAGGGAAACTAGGTGTAGGTTATATGGGAACTCTCTGTATCATCTTTGTAACTTTTCTAGAAATCTATAACTATTCTAAAGAAGTTATTTTAAAATGATTTTGTCAACTAGGAAGTCATTGGTGTTCCTGGGGAGTCCTGTGGCGTGGTAGGAAAACATCCAGTTTGTTGGAAGTTGATAAGCTGCTGGGATATGAATAAGTGTAGTTAGTGCTTGTAGTATACTCTTCCGAGAAGCTTGGCTAGAAAAGGAAGAATAAAGAGCAGTTGGGCATTAGCTGGGGAGTGTAGTATAGGGTAAAATAACCTTTTAAAATATTGAAAGTTGGGGTACACTTAAAAATGTTTGTATTCTTAAAGGGAAGAACCAGTAGAGAGTGACACATTGAAGATAGAAGAGAAAGAACATTTACTTGATGAAGCAAAGCCCCTCAGTAGGCAGGATTTTATTCTGTTCAACTGAAAATGGAGAATCTTTTAGATTCACAACATGTTTATGAATCAGGTATGAATATTTATATTTACTTAATCATATTTTATAGTTTTGGGTCACCCAGGTATAGAAGTAATCTTCAAAATATTTCCGTAGAGGATTTGGGCTAAAAGAGTTTTGTTTTATTGGCTAAGCGTCACAGTTATATTGGCTGTATTCATAAAGCATTAAAAGGTATATTGTACACCTCTGAATTATGAGCACTGTAAACTCAAGGTAACACAGCATATTCTTTAATGAAGAATCTCTCACAACATGGGTCCAAAAGTAAGTACCAAGAAAAAAAATACTGTAAAAATTGTTTGCTTATGAGATGGCTGGTTCCAAGCTAGAATTTTAGAGTAGATAAATCGGGAGTCACCAGATCTCACGGGTAAGCAGAAAATTCTTAGCACATCTTAATAACTGGTGTGGCTCCTCTCCTGCCATGAGGTTAAATTATTGTTGCTTTATGTTGTAGCCTTTGAAGATTCATCTTGAAACATCTCAGTTACAGCCATAGGTGTGGTTGTGACTCACCAACTGAGATCAGACACTTTTTTCTATCAAATAAAACATTCTACCTTAAGCATGTGTCACCCTTGGACTTTCAGATTTATTGTTGTCAATATTCCAGATGTTAGCAACAAAGTATAAGTAAAGGTTGGTTTGTTTGTTTTGGAGGAGGGTGACAAGAAACAAAATCTACAGACTAATCAACTTTATAGCTGATGATACATTCATAGAACTAGGTGAATGGTACAGCCAACCTTACCCTGGGGAATGGGTGATAAGACACCCCCAGCCTGTCTTGGTGGTCTGGTAAAGTGAAAAGAGCACTGGCATTGGGAAACGGATTCTGTCCTTCTTCTGCCAGGTCTTTCCCGGGTGTGTGGCCTTGGGTAGATCGCCCATCTGGCTTGGGACCTCTCATCTCTACGTTTGCAGGATGGTTTAGATGATGCTGGATGTCACTGTCAACTGTCAGATTCTGTCATTTATGTGATAACCTCAGTGACAGTTACATAGAATCCTCAAGATCATTTGTTCTTGGATGTCTGGATCACTTGAAACTACGACTGTGGATGGATTTTCAATGAATGAATCACTTTTCCTTCCTAATGCTAGGCAGATTACATAGGGAAACCTAGATACAAATTAATTATATAAATCTGCATACTTTATTTCAGTAATTCTTTTAAAAATATAAATAAAACATCTGTTATATAGCATTCATTTATCAGAGTATCATTTTCCAATGGGAATGTATAGGGTATTTATATATCATTATCAAACAAAATAATGAACATTTTGACATTTTGATTATTTCAAGTACAGTATGTGGAGTTATTTTATATTCAGAAAGACTGTAAAGAATTAGACTTCCTCTGCTGCATACTTACACTGTTCCAGATGTTGACAACAACATCTGGGCATTCTATCATGAGCTGATTTTCTGAATGAAGTAACTTAATTATTGATTGACAAACTAACATGATATAAGACACAGACACACTATGTTCAATAGCAGTGTCAAAGTTGTAAACTACAAACATATGCAAGCAAGTGGGGCCATGATTCTAACTAACTCAAGTTGCATTTTGAAACACTAATGTTAAACTTAAATTTCAGGCGTAAGTTTAGAAATGCTGGAGGAGGAAACAAAGAAGTGCAGTTACATCATTTCTGGGCTGTCTGTTTTGCAAATCATTAAATGATGTAGTGGCAATGTGGTCAGAGTTCCTAGTATAAATAAAAGTCTATTCTAGCATTGTGAAACATAAATAGAGTCATTCCATATGGATTGCATATGGGTTTGTATGTGTTTATATGTGTATATATACAGATATAACCTCATCATATGGAAATAAATATTCACATGTGATATTAAAGCTAAATTTAAAAAAATAATTAGGAGAAAATGTGGTATGATTTATCTTATTATTTATAGCCAAAACATAAATATCCATTTCAAACACATAAAATGTTTTGAAAGTACAAGCAAAAATAGTAATTAAGAATGATTATAATAGAAAGACATTTGTAATTGTACTTTTTTGAAAAAAATTTCTAGTATTACATACTCAAGAGCAATGGGTTATTTTAGTGTTCACACGGTAACCTGCTTTTCCAACTGCTGGTAGCCTAGCAGCAGGGCATGTTAGTATTTTCTCTCTGGTGGCTTGCATATGGTCCATTGGCCATGAGTTTATGATAGAAAGAAAGTGTGCTTTCCCTTTATTAACGCTACAGTATTGGTGACATGTGGCATGTGCACTTTCTAGTGAATGAGTTTGACCTTTAACTCTAAACAGTCCCTTGAGCAAGAGCAAGCCATGTTTAGTGGAATGACTACTTAGAAGAAACAGATTGGAAGTTCCTTTCTCTGATAGCATTAAAGAAATGCAGGAAAGTTTTTTATCATTGAAAGTCATCCAAAAATTGTGGAACCATAAAATAGGAAATTGGGCAAAACAATATAGTAGTAGAATTACTGGATGAAATAATGGAATTTTTTAAAGCAACTTTTGGTGTATATTGGCAAATCATTTTCAACGAAAGATGCACTAATTTATACTCTCAGTCATGTATGTGTACTGGTTTTATTGTATCCTTTCCAATATTATCAAGTAATATTTAGTTGAACATCCTTTGCAGGGTTATCACATCCAAGGTATTATGATAGACTTCCATTTGTTTATAATATTTAAATCCTCACAAAAGCCCTGGGAAATAAATATTGTCACCACTTTTTTAGAGATTGAGGGAACTGATGTTCAGAAAACTTAATTTTGACCAAAGATCACATACTGAAAAGTTACTTCTGTTCTTTTCACTCAGTGCCCTGTGCTTTGTCATCCTAACAACTTTCCAAGGATCAAACATTTACCTAACAGTTTACTTTACCTTTACCTATATCATGTAGTATGGTATGTTTTAATCTTAAATTGCTATTTGCTAGAAATTAGTACAGCACAGAGAACATGGTCATAAGCAAAATTTTATAAATTCCATTTTATTTTTTTCTCCAAAATTTAAGTTTCCTGTCCTGGATTGATGAGCCTTTTTAAGTCCTGGGTCAGAGGTAGAGTAAGGATGAAAAGCTGAAATCACCAGCAAAGAAATAGAAGTAGGGTTAAAAATGGAATGCCTTGTTCCAAAGATAGATGCTTTTTAGAAAATGCCATCTGGGTATTATGGAAGTATGATATTTTTTAATTAGAACCAGATAAAGTTAGGTAAGAAATGAGTACCAGCAATTATATGGCTAGCTAATAAATATAATTTCACGGTATTCTGTAGCTATCCCAAAGTGTGAATTATAACAGGAGCAGTTAAATTCTTTAGAGTAGTTAAATTCTTTGGCTATGAAAGCGTAACAGTTTTTAATAGGTGTATCACCTGGTAACCTGGGGCATTATTAAATATATGGAGACTGAAAGACATGGTAGAAGCAATGGAAAAGTCTGGCCAGGCTGGGTGATTTGTTTTAGACCTATGGAGAAATCTATTAACCATTTCTTCTATAGACCAATTTGATTAGGAAGTAGGACAAGCTGTTCTTTCATTACTTACCAAAACCATACTGCACTTTGTATCAATTATTTGGCTGTCTGCAGCGCATAGATTAGAATAAAGGGCTTTCTTAGTGTTTGTGAATGTTGCGGATTGCTGATTGGTAATTAAAGTACTGAATGAAGAAAATCAGGCCAAAATTGAATGGGAATGAGAAAGTCTTAATTCTGTAATACAGATTTTGTCTTAAGCGGCCCATTCAACATAGTAACATTCTTCATAACCCTGGAGTGTTTGCCTCCCATGTAAAACTCAAATCGAATGCCTTAGAGATTGTTTCCTCTCCCATGCCTTGTGATGTAGCTGTATGGGTATTAATTTAGTGAAATATCCTGTCTGCCAGGTGTGGGAACTAGCTGATTTTATTGTAATACCAGATCATTACTTAGTTCATATGCAACAGAGTGCAGCACATGGAAAGCATTATAAATCTATTTACAGTGTGGCTGGTCTGATGATAACATTGTATTAAATTCCCAGGTGAGGCAATTTAAGCAATTGCTTTGCCATGTGCACGCCATGGAAATTAAATTCTCATATATGCTCTAGTAATAAACCAACTTCATTGTTATGCTTATGCTAGTGGTGGGTGCTAGAATCCTCATTCTGGTTACGTATACCCTGTTTCACATGTAGAATCTTACAGGAGATGGTACCCAGATCACAGTTCTTAATTAGTTTAAACTAAGTTAATTCATTTTGTTTCTAGTTTAGCAGTGCCTGTCCAGGAACACATTCAGTTCAGTTGGGAAATGTTAAGGTCAAGTAGATAGATTGTTTCAAGCCAAATTTCCAGAGAGAACTGAGCAAGTGTATCTGTTTGAACTTGGCTTTAAGAGAATCAGCCAATCAGTATGCAGACGTTCTGTTCATCAAGTAAAAACTGCTGGGAGTCTGAAATTCTTGCTTTCATAACCAAAGACTCACTTTTGTTGTCAGTTTAAAATAACCATTGAAATTTTGTGCATCATGTCTTAGGGATAACAATCAGTTGTTAATTTGTCATTTTTTTATGGTTCATATATGGTCTGTAGATTTCTCTGTCCAACTGTGTCTAGTCCACCTAAGCATATAAGTTAGAAGGAATAAACTTTACAAAAACACACAACTAAAAGTGAGAAATGTCCTTGTATTTAACTCTGTGTGTGTGTGTGTGTGTGTGTGTGTGTGGCAGATATTGTCAGTTGAAGCTTTTCCATCCTTATGGTACAGACCTGAAATTGCAATAGATTACAAACTGCAGAGAGCTTCTGTCTTCTCCAGAAGCCACATATAAAGCACCAGTAGACAGTAGTAACTGACAACTAAGACTAAAAATGTTGACAATTTCTTGATTTGCCTGGTTAGCTTATGTATAGAAGTCATTAACTATTTATAAAATGCATTATGAATTGGGTTCCTTCAAACTGTAGCTGACTGTGTGACATTTCCAGCTCAAATTCTCATGCTTGCATTTGACTAAAGTACAGATTTTATACAGTTGATAATAAAGCAAAAAATATTTTAGTTGGTTTATAAAGATACAGTAGGTGTTTCAGTTTCATTAGCTTTGAGTCTGCCAAATTAAAGTATGACATAGTACTTAGCAATGTAGAGTGACATTTTTAAAAAATTCCACAAAATGTAAAATATTTTATTGATATTTTGGAGGAAAATTCCGTAAAATAAGCAGTTTGTCATTCAAAGGAATTGGCCTTTTTTTGGTATTCAATTAGTTTAATGATGATTCTGCAGGCTAAATTACAGTTGATTAAAATCGGCTTATTTAAAATTTCAAACCATAAAAATTTAGGAGAAAATACCAATGTCATGCATTTAAATATAATTCTTAGTAAAGCAAAGTGTTAATTTAAAAAAAATTTTATAAAGTGATACTTGAGTGTAAAGAGTTCAGTTTTCAGCATTCGCTGTGTCATTTTCATGAGGAACTATTTCTGATATTTGAAATGAGTTATCTTTTCAGTCAGTCAGAAGAACATTTTAAGGGAAGTCAGTCCTATCAGAGAACATTTTATAAACTCAGCATATCATTTGCTTAATTACATCCAGAAAGCCATGCCAATGAGCAGTTTTAACCATCCCAATGGAAAAGAATGACATTCATAGGGACCACCCTTCAGCTGTGGATAAATCTTCAGTTCTCTGTTGCTGAGCATGTACACCCTCAATTGCTGGTTTTTAAAAGCAATGGATTCTAACCAGAACAAGATTAGATATTTAGGGATACATGTTTATAATTTTCTTCTTCTTTTGAAATACATCAAATCAAAATAAGAATATAATATAATTAAACAATCTATGCCAATTTGTTGGTATTTTGGTAAAAAAGGGAAAAACAAAACCCATCTCTATATGATATTCTTGCATACTGTGGAATGTTTTAGTCCCCCATAGTGATGAAATGAATAATTAAAAAGGCAGCTCTGATACCACAGCCTGTTTAAAGGTTCTCATTTCCTTTAATGCTGTAAAATACTAGTTTGAAACTAGTTTGAAGCTAGTTTGAAACTACCGTAGCGAGGAGCTCCAAATGGGCAAAAGAAAGGTTTGGCTTGATTGAAATATTGTGGTAAGGCCATGAAGGGTACTGTCCTTGTAATTTAGCATTTTTCAGTACGATATGAAGTCAATAGAAATAGCTAACTAATAGTAGCTTCAGTGAATACGGTAAGAGAAGCCAACCTAATATCCGCTGTTTGTGGTGGTAAGAAGCCTGCCATATTCAAAAATGAATGAGTTGGATCACTCCTGAATAGTTAAGACATCTGATATAGATGTCATTACTGACGTCAGTCTAATGACCTAACTTTTCTATTTTGTCCTTTCTGCAACATGGTTGGTTTCATTTATCTACTGCCAGAGTATGAGATACACATTTGTAGCAAGGAAGGGGAGCTTGGGGTAGAGACTTAGGGCAGGAGGGGATACCACCATCTCCTTTGTAACATTTTGCAATTTTTATATTTTTTTTCCTGAGAGTATTCAGAAGGTAATAAAATGAGGAGGAAATTTTGTGCGGTAAAATGAGTACTGAGCTGTAAGTCAGGACCACAGAGTTCTAGTCTCAATTTAACCAAAGCTACCTTTAGAATTCCGCGAGACTGATTTTTTTCTCTCTAAAAAAATAAAAGGATGTCTAGGTTTATTTATTTTTATTTATACCCCATTCAGCCCTTTTCAACTGGATTCTGCCAGAGAGTTAAGCCTTAATGCCCTAAAGTTTCTATTCTATGTAATGAACTAAACTCTCTCTCATGTCCCATCTTTGGGAGAATTGAGAAAATAGTCACTGAAATCATTTTCTGTATTTTGTGGTTCAGAAAAAGAACCCCAATTGAGAAAGGCAACTTTAAAATGATTTAAAGTCTATTAGTTTTTCTTGTCAAAAGTCCTTTTAAATTCTAGTGTAGTAGGATTTTATGTTTAAGATATTATGATCTCTGTGTGGCGAAGCAGTGTTACTCATTCACTGGTTTAAAAATCTAATTAAAAATCTTGTTGACTTCTGCTCATGGATTATGGATAGTCCTTTTAAACTACAATAATTTTTCATATCACAGTTGAGCAGGTAAGACATATTAAGTGCTAAACTGTAGACCCCAAGTGGGAAAAGATTACTGTTTCCCAACTGCCATTTTTTAATTGACTGTTTTTGCTTAGTTAGTTCAGAAGCAGAAAAGGCAGCAAAGTAATCTGTAAATCGGCATTTGGGTCTGAAATAGTGATGCTGAAGTAGGATCTGAGGATGGCACTCTAGCTTCACAGCTAATTTTCAGAGCTTTTTAGCTTTTCCAAATGTGTGCATGTTTAGATAATTCATGAGTTGCTTGCAGACATGTCCCTCTGACTTTACAGGTGAAGGTAGATTTCTTGTAAAACAAAATTTCAGTGTGTGAAAAATCGATCCATAGCCTGCTTGTCTTTATTTATTGGAATTGTGAAAAGCTGGCTCATAGCCTACTTGCCTTTATTTACTGGGGTTGGGAAATTTAATTTGTTTTACCAGATGCACACATACACACACTCCCACTGCTTTTCCTTAGGCCATTTTTATAGAGGACTTGGAGACATTTAAATTATTGTTTGGAAACGGCACGTGCTTTTAAATTCTGGTTAGTAACATCACAATAATGAAAGAAATAGGGATATGCTATTTTCCAGGCATTCCGGTGTATAGTTGGAGATATTATATTATCCTAGAATTAGAGATTTTAAAAAAACCTATATTGTAGAGTCCATTTCCTGCCACAATATTAAAGATCTCCATATACTCTTGTTTTAATTACAATCTGGTGAGTGTTGCAGATATACAGCTATATAGTTGTATTTCCTTTAGCTTTGTGGTCTGATTTGAATGACTCTGCATGGAATAACATATCAATTCTGATCCGTTTGTGAATATTAATAGAGTACTTAACACAATGCAGAGTTTTCCTTCATTACTGGCGTTTGAAAAACTTCTAATTTACATTAAACTCCTCAAGTTCAAGAACTTTGCACAACTTTGGTTTGCACATTTGAGCAAATAGGTTTCCATTAGGGGGCTCTCGAGGTTTGAGATGATCAGCGTTGATACCAATAATGCTTCGAAGCCTTTACTTCCTAACGTTCATCTTGCTCTCTCCCTTTTTGTTTTGTTTTATAGAAAAGGTCACGGATTGCCTACAGTGACGAAGTACGGAATGAGCTCCTAGGGGATGATGGGAATTCCTCAGAGAACCAGGTAGAATGCTAATCAGGAAGGCCCGGTGGGTGGCTGGAGGGTGAAGGAGGTCACTGGCACACTGGGCTCTCAAGCTGCTCCGTAACAGTATTAGCAGCAACTCATGTGGAAGCGATACTGTTTAATGCAAAGCTGGAGTCTTAATCAACTTCAAAATGTTTCTTGGAGATCTTACATTTAACCCTTTACCTTGTGATCACTGTCTGCTATCTTTTTAAAAAATCTTTTCTTCTCTTTTCTTTATTATTTAGTACTTAAGGAATAACTTGAAACACACTGTTTGCAGACAAAGCCAAGGTCCTCACCTCAAACACATGTAAAAGGAATAAAAAAGTACATAATGCAGCTTTGATAATAATGCAGTATAATTAAATCAACACTTGCAGCAAAACAAATGAAAGTAAGCTTTCAAAATTCTACAGGGCAGCTCAGTCTCCTATTGTGTAGCTTCTTAAAAATACATTCACCAAAATGCAAATTGTAAGCACCAGTGTGGAACTTGGATACTCACATAAAGGTCCTGCCCCTGTCAAATAATGAAGATTATGATGATGATGATGATAGTGGTAGCAGTAGTAATAAGAAAAGGAAAAGTCTTCACAGTTTAAGATCTGCACAGGCAAAAAAATTAAGATATAATTTCTTCTTAAAGAGGCCTTACAACTTGGTTGTCAGTTCTCACTGGATCACACAGTAGTGTCATGAGTCTAATTAATGTCCCACTTCTTTCTTTGAATTAATACTGCAGATTTCGTGAATTCATGTAGATAATATATATGACTTTAAAAAAATGTTTCAAGAACCTCAGAGTAGAGATGATTTTAAAAATGTCTCAAACAGTCCTAGTTTCTCTTTGACACTTTTAAAGAAAATAACTGATAGGGAACTTCAGAAACAAGACCTGAACGTGTTTATTAATGTTACTTTGGCAAGTCTAGTAAAAGTCTCTACTCTCTGAATAAAAATGAACATAAACCATTCATTGAGTACACCAAAATTTTAATAAGATACTAAAACATAATGTATTGATATTCATTATAAAAATTGCATAATAGTATTTACCATTTCAAGTAGAATATAAGTTTATATATGCTGAAATTATATTACTATCCACTAAAATGTTAATATTGTAAACAGGGTTGTTGCTTATGTGATTAAGGCCCTCATCTGTCCACCCCCCAAAAAGGAGAGGAATCACTGAGCTGATTGTGTTTGTTTTGGGGAAGATCTTACCTCCTCCACTATTTGGATGTTATCAGCTTGAGTTCAGACATGTAAACATATTAAAATTTGACTTGGGATTTCAGCTTCCCTGATTGAAATGTGAGAATAGCTAAGGGAAAAAAAAAAAAAAGGAGCACATTAAACACAAAAGCGTGATGTGATAAAA
The DNA here is from genome assembly GCF_949774975.1 of Lagenorhynchus albirostris. Taxonomy (NCBI): domain Eukaryota; kingdom Metazoa; phylum Chordata; class Mammalia; order Artiodactyla; family Delphinidae; genus Lagenorhynchus; species Lagenorhynchus albirostris. The sequence continues at coordinate 66,732,362 of NC_083110.1, forward strand.
GAGTTTTACATGTAATAGATTAAATAATGTTGAGGATGAGAGCAAAACATTTTTTCTTCCTATTTTAAGTGAGATTTAGATTGCTCATACCTCTTGAGTGAATCAATCATAGTTTTATTTTCTATCTTTACTGCAAAAATACTATATTTTTTTGCAAAAAAAAAAAAAAAGGGAATGCATAGTCCCCATGTCAGTTCTTTAAAAAGCTACAGATCTTTCCCTCATTTGAAACTACTGCCTAATATAGAGGAAATAGAAAGGAAGGGGGTGTTTCTAACTCAGACTCCTTTATTGTAATGGATGTTGTAGTACTGTGACAGGGATCCTTTTTTTTTTTTTTGAAGCATGTTCCCTTCTCTTAATGGACATTTTATGTGCCTAGAACATTTGCCTTATATACATATAAGAATGATTTTTTTTAACGCCTAAAGAAAAATATTCCACAAAAATAGATTGAGTTCATATTTTCTGAATTTCTCAAATTATATTCCTGTCACTTTAAAGTGATTACTCAGAGATTTCCCCTGGACTTGTGTAAATCAAACTTACAAATTCTGAAAGTGCTTGGAGAGCCTGAAGTTTAGTTGTAAGGAGCTATCACTTCAATAAATAGAGTATATGATGAATTATAGTCATGAGACTGTGGAACTGTTAGATTATTACTTATGTGAACTTTTCGGTCTAAAATTTGAATCAGATTCGAAAGTTCAAAGAGGCGACACTTAACTTTTTGGATATTTTGTTACCAAATATCATAATGAAGCCTTTATGTTTCATTTTTGAGGCTCTTTATCATAATATAGGAATTAAAATCCTTAGAACTATAACATATCCTTAACCAGGAATGGTCACTTGAGAATAACTCTTTATTCTGCATCAGTATTCATTCAGACTATGGAATCAAAACAGAAGTATTTTCTTTAAAGGAAGAAAAGATTTGACTCTTCATTTTAATTTTTGTAGCTCAGTGGCCGAGAAGACAGCTTTTTCTGGGTAGGATCACCTGTAAATTATAGAAAAATATATTTTCTGCACACAGATAAGTTTATTTTCAAGTTAATTGTTGAGAACTTGATTTTCAGAACTTTTTGGCCATGTGATATGTATGATAAACTTTTAACAATAGAGGGAAAACTTAGAGGTAAACAGAATGAGACAAAAATGGCAAGATTTGTTTCACTAAAATTGGGATATATATCAATTTTTTAAAATTATAGGTCAGAAAAGGAAAAGGATAAAGAATTAATAGCAAAGGCTGCAAATAGATAAAGTGAACTAAGTACTAGCTATTTAGTTATTTTTGATGCAATATCCACATCCTCCCTGTAGTGACTTCTTTATGGATTCAGACAAATGTGAATGCCATAGCTCTTATTTCTCATTCTGCCAATTTATAATGCATTTTTTAGGCATCTAAAACCTGGCTGTTAATATACATAATTATGATCTGCCAATTAACTATAAAGTATATTAATTTACTCTTAAATATGTAAACATGTTTGCCATGATTGCAATTGTTAAAATTTCAAAAATTGAGAATTTTCAAATGCATTTTAATGTCCTTTATACAGTACACATTTTTATTTAATTCCAAATTAACTGCTTTGTATAAATTCACTTCTATTATATCCATTGCATGCAATCAAATATAGCTCATCCGTGATTTACAGAGAAGGTACAAAATTACCTACTTTGCACATTCGTGTATTGTTGGGTCTTTCCAAGGACTATTGTCTTAGGCATTATCATTCTATTCTTTTAACATATCAAATTTTCCATTGCATGTGACATTTTAATTTTTAGAAAGAGTTCTTGAAAGGTAGTGAAGCTGTATTTAGAGTGAAAACTTAAATAATTGTTAATTCAATTTAGCTTCATGAAAACGGTTCTCAAAAAGGATAAAAAAAAAAAAGAATCTTACAGAATTAAACCCCCTTCATAGTGGAGTATGATAATGGGGCAAATGTTCCCCATTTTGAAACCTAATAGTGTCTCAGTTTCCATATGCAAAATTACATTGATCAATGAATAAATCTGAACAAATGAAATTTGAGTAAATCCTAAATAGAAGGTTCAAAAAAAGATATAAAGAGTAGGATATTTCTAAACGTGTGGAAATTTTTGTGGTAAAGCAATATTCAGCAGATATGATTGCTTAATTTTTTAATGCGAGGTTCTCTTAAGTTCTGATTTGGGCTTGCTGTGCATAAAGTGTGTCAAACTTCAGCTACAGACCAGGGGGTGAAGTCGGTCAATTTAATTCCCCGAGATCTAAAGAAGGTCGGTATCATTTCATATAGCCCTGACAGAGCAGATCATTACCAGGCACAAATCTGTTCCTTACGTGCTGAGGGTTTATAGCAGAATAAATAGACTGTCATCATAAGTTCAGAAAATTGTGTGTTCGACCCACGATAATGTGTAAAGGGCGTTTAATAGAGTTCAGCATTTATTCGTTATCTGTATGCGGACAGAGACGGCAGTCGCGTTATCAGCTTTAAAAAAAAAATTCGGTAGTTCTGCGAGTCACGTGACGCCCCTCGCATACAGAGGCGCGCGCGCATGAACCCTCACATGCTCTGCCGTGCAGTTTTGATTTTAGTCACAGCAGAAGGCTTAACCACAAGAGATTCCACTGGTTCAAACCAGCGTAAACCAGATTTTTTCAGCCCACAAAGGAACAGATTACCTCTTGTATCAAATTCTGCATTGGGGGAAAACCTTTGTTTCAAAAAAGATGTTGATTATCATAACTCAACATGGTGGCATGGCACGCTTTCATGTCGCCTATAACGGAGCTAGTAACTCGATAAAATACGAAATCACTACTTTCAGTCTAGTCTAAGCATTGTTAATTTTCAAAAATAGACCATCTTTTGTTTACTTGAGTGAAAACTCTCGAACTAAAAAAAAAAAAAAAGATAAAGATTAAAAACCCTCCCATTACCTAGCTTAGCTCCAAATCCTGTGTAAAGCTGGGGTGCAGCCATGCAGCACAAACAAGATAGAACGTTTTTTGTTTGGAACCTATTGAAAAAACAAATGGGTAGCATTTTTAAACACTCATTGATTATGGCAGGGTGGTATGGCCCAAATGGTCTCTATTGCTGAAGAGTAGTTTTAAACTTTGGCCCTTTAAGTATCATAGTCAACTGAAGAATGGTGCCCCCGGAAAGAAGAAACAGCTGTGCGATCAATTCCAAGATCAGCTCTTTCTGAGAATTAATGTTTGCCTTTTTCTCCCATGATGTTTGGATAGCAAAAAGAAAGATTCCGATATACGATAGGCCAGGTATCTTAGTTTAGAATTTTACTTCTTCTGGGGAAGAATTGTAACTTTTCACATGAAATGATGAGATGCTTGACTCATACACTCAGTGGTTGCTGAGATAATGAGCGTATTAATTACAAGTAATGACAACTTCATATATATTTTTGGAAGAATGACATTAAAAGTTTCTTTTTCAGTAAATGCACTGTGAAGTATTCTGTAATAGACTCTGTACCCTTTTTATAAGTTTCATAACAGATTTGAAATCTCATTCTTTTGTACTTGAAATACTTTTCAAATAACACATGAAATAACAGTAAGCTGGAATGCATATTGCCTTCCTTGAATTGGAGACAAAAACAGCATTAAGCATTGAGAAATCTGGGTTATCGTAAACATGATACTTTTAGAAAGACTTATAGTGAGCAATTCATGGCATGTTTCTCCCAAAGCAATGGTTTAATTTATTGGCCTGCATATGTCAAGTGTTATAACAGATGTTACAGATATTTGGATGCTTAAAAATTATCAGTTGTAGACCTGAATTGCTGAGGATGCAAATTTCAGACTTAGAATGTGGTTTATAGTCTCTTACAGCATAGGTTTCAGTTTCTATTCATTGTGGAAACTATGGCAGACACCTCAACTATACAATGATATTTGTGGTTTAGAATACAGTACCATCTCTGTCTCTGTCTCTCTGTCTCTCTCTCTCTCTTCCACACACACACACAAAGAGTGAACCAGGTATATGGTTATGTCCATTTTCTAGTTTCTAGAGAGTTAAACAACTTGTTTTATCTGTTATATTTAAGACAAATGAATATTCTACAGAGGAGAATCAAAATGTTATTATAGAAGAGTTTACTAACAGGTGAAGAGTGGTTTGGGATTTGACTTCGGTGAAAAGAGACCGCAGTACAAATGAAGTGAGAGAGCTCATTGCTTTGAAATGGCCCAGTTTACAAGATGAATAAAATTGAAAAGTGAAGAAACTTCAAAAATAAAAGCACCGTGTGATTTCAGTAGCCTCTTAAGCAAAACAAAAACCTAGAAATCAACTCTGATATACGCAGTATTTCTAAGGATGGTGAAATATTTTCTGATACTGCGTCCTAAATATTATCTATCCTGGCATGCTTTATTCCCTATTAAAATAATGATACTTCCAAGGGTGATCCTATTACTAGAGTGGTTACAAGTATGACATTAGCATAACAGTTTGTTGTTTTAAAATACTTATTGGGACCAAAGCATGAACTATTAATCATTTTCATTTGGAGGTAAAACCTGAAAGCAGTTGTCAAGATTCAAAATAGAGAAACATCCTGAAAACTTGTAAATACAAAACCTCTTCAGTGGTACATTCTTAGAAGAAAAGAACAGTAAACTTGTTTTCTTTCTTTATAATATAGACTTCTATGAAGTCATTCCCCTTTATTTCATGATGGTGTCTTAGATGTACTTTAAAAGAGAATTTCACACTATTCTCTTTGTTTAATGTGACAGTGTGAGAAAGTGATCTTTATTCGTTCAAAAAACTCTGCATGTAGTCTATGTTTAGGTTCTTTTAATGTGTTTGTCTGTGATTTTTAAATGCTAAACATGTAAACAGATAAATTGTCAATGTTAATTCTGTATCCTGTCACACAACTGATCTTTCTTTCCTGCCATTTCTCTCCTTTTTATCTTTTTTTTTTGGTGCATTCATGTTGCAGTTGATAAAATTACGTGAAGAGGTGAGTACTTCCTAGCTTGCTTTAAAAAAAAAAAATTCTGCTTTTCCCTATAAAATTGAGTTTCTAAATCTGAAGTAAAATCTTTGGGTTTGTTTTTCCAGGAAAATCTACACATAGCAAAAGTATTGATTATATTGCTAGAAATGTTCTCTGCTATCTTTAAAAAAAAACAAGTACATCCTAATAATGCTTATCACAGTGATCATTGTTGTTTGCCAGCTTTGGAAGAAAATTCAGATTTTAAAGACCAAAAAAGGGAGGAAAAATAAAGGAATATCTTAAAACTATACCCAAGCATAGTTTTAATGTAGACTGACTTCAGTTTTGTTTTATTCATATTGGTTTCTCAAGGAAGTCAATGTGATTAAACATTTTTTCCTGACATTCTGATTTATTTTACTAAAACCTGTTTTTAAAAAAACTCCTTTCTCTCAACCAAAATTCTTAAGTTCACCATTAGATATCATGAATCTATTATCCTTTTGAGGAAACACACATATGTTATAAATACCCTACTAGTCTGTGTACACAGATACCTAAGAATAGCTAAAGCTCTCCTCATTGTTAAACACTTTCCTTTTTGTAGGAAATAGAGCCCAAGTGAGTTCTCACTTTTCTGAGTTTGCTGGTCTGTTTCATAATGCAGCTTCAGACTTTTTTTTGTGGCCAAGCAAATATTTATAACAATGTTGAAATTTTATCCCTGTATCAATGAGGGATGCTGAATGATTCTGTATGTTTTTTTAAATTAGACCATACTTATCAAATATGCTTTGCTCTTTTCAGAAATAGAGTAGTAATATTTTTTACTTAGTGGGATTGAATTTTGTTACTTTTATATTAGGGCATAAAATAATGGCCCATATTGCCATTTAAAAATTGTCTAATTGCTTATAATAATCAGAGTCCTGTGAATTATTTTCAAGTTTAGATTGGCTGCATTGATTGAGATTTTCCCAGAAGTTTTTTTTAATTGGTATGTCACCATTCTCTAGGTGATGTGAATGCTAATTTAGAGGTTTGTAGAGAGTGGTTTTCAACAACTCTTCTGATTTAAGATGCATTAGTGATGTCTTCTCAGTAGAAGTAATAATGATATATAAAATGAAGGGTGAAAATACACAAAACCCTCACCCTACAACCTTTTTGTGTTTTTTTTAATCTTCCCTGCGTGGAAGCAGATGTATATACTAAATGAATATTATCAATCGCAGTTTTGATGTGAGTGATATGTCAACATTATTCTTCTGCAAGACAGGCTGCTTGTATGTGTTTGCATATACTCAGGCTTAGGTGAAGAATCTGAATTTTCAAATGTTAATGCAACCAACAATAGACTTGAAAACCACTGTATGAAGAAACTACATGAAGCTCTTGGCCCTGAATTTAGCAGTGAATATAATTAATAAACCCTTGTGCCTTAGTACCATCAGCATCGTTGACAGAAGATTTAGTTTTAAGCTGAATTGTATGGATTTAGTAATCTTAATTCTATAAGCTGAAAACATCACATCTGCATTTCTTTTAAAATATGTTTCATCATCGTTTTATGGCTTAATTCCTTTGTTGTGCCTATAGCAACAGTTTTATCAGTTATGTGTCTGGAATGCATGTTTCCAAAACTGTAACCTGAAATGGAATTGTACTTGGAAGAGTTAGATCGCTCAACTAACAGAATAGTATACTCTGAAATATTCTTTTTACAGTCTTTGATATGGGTACAGCATTGATATTTATAGAATAGGTTGCGGTGATGACACTGTGTTGGTAAATTGTTTGCTCCAAAGTGATTGTTTCTCAGCCAGGATTCTCAGAGTAATCAAACAGTGAATGTACCCCAGATTTCTTCCTTGTATCTATCCTAAGAAGACAAACACTCCTCTGCTTCAAAATAGGATGTTTCATTGTGTTTGGAAACAAAGTATGCCCCATCCGTTCCTTATGATGCTCTTTGGGGGCTCAGTTCTGGAAACAGAGCATCCTTGGAAGCAGGCTGGTAGTGCATAGGGAGCTGAACTGGTGTTGGCTATGCCGAGCTCTCTGTTTGAATCCTGCATCTCCAGCTCTCCATGTTGCACAGCTCCTCACACAAGTGGAGCTGTGTCTGAAGCTTCTGCACAGCTTCACTTACCTGCTTTGAAAAGGGCTGAGAAGAGGGTGAGAGAATGAGTTTGGGATGGAGTGTGGGGGCAAGTTGAAAGCATCAGTTGCTACTGTAGTGCATTTCCTTTCATTTTCAGAGACCAGGGCAATGCACAACTAAGGGGACGATGTAAATAGCACAGCTGTTACAAGAACTTGATTTTAGCTTGACTTAAGTGAAGAGGTTCCAAAATACAAAGTGAGGTCCTGCTGGAAAGCTGCTGGTAAACTGGTAGTCCTCTTGTGTGCAGATTTGCTCTGGTAGAATTGAACTGTCCTGACGAAGAGTTATTTAGGAATATACCTTTATTCCATTATTTAGGAATATACTTTTTTTTTTATAAAAAGTTCTCTTAGAAATTTTGCTCTCTATTATAGCCATATACTGAATAAGCTGATTTGACTCCCTTTCGTGGAATCTCAAAAATCATTCTACATTTAAACACTTTGTTTCCTGCATTTTATATTATCATATAATTAGACTGTGCATTTTCAGTATTGAGCTTTGATTTTTTTTTTTTTAATCTACAGTAGCTAAATATTTTCTTTTAGTTTAGGGATTTCATCCAATATGAAAATGAACCAAAACTCTTTGTTCTGTTATTCTGGATTAAAATTCACATTTACTCTTGATATCACAAATCTGATTATCTTTTTAGAGAATCACCAATTTGAAATCAAGTCCTTTGTTAAGATAGAAAACAATATTCAAAGAAGGGAAGAGCAATCCCCACTCCCAAAACCTGCATGTAGTGAGAATTAGGAATAAGAAAGCTGTATTTGACAAGCCGAGTAAAGTGTTTAATTTTATTTAAAAATAGTCATAAATGCCGAACACATAAAGCTCCCCTTGC